>NW_005871517.1:535990-657404 GCF_000147115.1 Myotis lucifugus
CAGGGTTTGGGTGCTGCCCCCTGTCACGCTGATCTCGGTGCCAGGAGCCTCACTGCTCCGCTGATCCCGGTGCTGGAAGGCATATTACCCTTTTACTATATAGGATAGAGGCCTGGTGCATGGGTGGGGGCCGGCTGGTTTGCCCTGAAGGGTGTCCTGGATCAGGGTGGCGGTCTCCACTGGGGTGCCTGACCAGTCTGGCTGAGGGGCTAAGGGCTGTTTTCAGGCTGGTGGGTTGACTGAAGCTCCCAACCCCTCCTTTTTTTCTTTTTTTTTCTTTTTTATCCTGGGCCAGCTTTAGCTCTGAGGCCTTGGCTGCTGAAAGCCGGTTTCTGGCTTTTGTTTTTCCTTCTGTATTTGATACAATGTTGCGGTCCGGCTGGCTGAAGCCTGGCTGACTAACGCAGGTTTCTGGGGTTTTGTTTAGCTTCTATATTTGCAACATAGTTGCTTAGAGTCGCAGCTGAGAGGCCGGCAAGTGAGGCAGGGAACGTTGGAGTCCGCCGTCACTGGAGCAAGCAAGCCTCCCTGTTCTCTTCAGTGCATGGCTGCCGGCCGCCATCTTGGCTGGCAGTTAATTTGCATAAGGATATGCTGATTAGCCAATGGGAAGGGTAGTGGTCGTACGCTAATTACCATGTTTCTCTTTTATTAGTGTAGATAGTTTTTCTTCATAGTGCTTGACAGATATTAAATAACTGATCAGAAGTAAAATTTTGGCCTGGCCAATATAACTCAGTGGTTGAGCATCGACTTATGAACCAGGAGGTCACGGTTCAATTCCCAGGCAGGGCACATACCAGGCTGTGGGCTGGATCCCCACTAGGGGGTATGCAGGTTATCAATGATTCTCTCTCATCATTGATGTTTCTATCTCTCTCTCCCTCTCCCTTCCTCTCTCTGAAACAATAAAAACATATTTTTTAAAAAACAAATATAATTTTGGACAATAAAATTATGATTGCATGAATAGTTTAACCACAAAAATAAAATACTCCACCCCTGCCATTTCCTTCAGTATAATAAAGTTAATCCTTGTCATTATTCATCCTTCTCTTTTCAAAATGGTTATTATTAATATTGAAGCAAAGTGGTTCCTTTAAAAAGTTTTCTGAATACAACATGAATCACTTTCAAAAAGATTGTAAAATGCACATTTTTAAATGTTACCTAGACAGTGCCCACTTTTAAGCATAATTGGTATTTGATGAATCTTTGTTGAATACAAATCTCAGTAATATAGTTCAAAGGGATGGGGGCCAAAATTGTCTAAAGAGTGATTTGTGGGAGTTTTTTTTCTTAAAATTTCTGGGGAGAATTGTTATCTAATAAAATTCTCATGATATTTATTTATATCTACATTTTGAGTATCTGTGCCTTGTAAAATTGTATCATATTATATAGAATCAACTCTGGACCTAGAAGCTATGCTGCTCATGACCAAAATTAACTTTTTCCTGGCTGCACCAGAAATTCCAATAAGGTCACTGATGGTCCCTAAAAATGTTTGCAAACTTAACCTAGTGAATTTTAGTATAGTATCTCAGAAAGTTATACCACTATTTTTTTCTTCTAATAGGATTTATAAAATTAATCTAAGCACAGAATGAAAATTATATTAAACTGTTATTTAAACCTATTTACTTTAGTTATGAAACACATAAAAAGACTGAAATATAATTGGATTATTTTATTGTAGAAATACTAAAAGTATAATGGCTGTATTCTTTTACAGAAGCTGTGTTTGTTTTTAGAAGAATAATATACATTTGAACAGGGATTATTTTTCAATGTAGGAATATTCATTATATTGTTAAATTGATCAAGGTGCAGTTAAAACATAATGTTCCAACACATGGAAAATTATTTAAGCTTTGATGGAAGTGATCAGGACACTGATACATCTAAATTATCACACTAGAAAAATATGTTTATCTCTTTTCTCTAAGCAATGAAAATGAGGTTTTAATTTTTATTTTCTTCTATGTATATTTGTGCTTTCAAGTTTTTTATTTCTTGTTAAATAAACCTATAACATTTAGAGTAATACACTGATTACTATTATGCACCTGTTTGACCAGATTTTATGAAAATTTAACTCACTTTATTTTTTGAAAAGGCTGGCTATACCTTCAAGAACAATCTCTATTGGGTACCCTCTAGCCTGGCAATTCAAGAGACATAATGTTGACATTACATGCAATGAAAGATGTCAAAGCCATCTGAATTAGTTCAGCAATTGAACTAAAATATGCATTACTTATTCACATTATTAGACCACATATGAATATATAAATTAGATGGCTATGAAACCAATCTAGTATTATACAGGATACAATTAAAATAGGGAGTATACAATGTTGTACTATTCTATATCTTTTCTAGAGAATTTAATTTCAGCACTTGGAGATTTCAACATTATGGTTAATTTTTTAAATAGCTAAAGAAAAATGGAAGATTAGTTTTTTTCTAATTTTAGATACAGAATACGTAAGAATTAAGTAAATATTTATTTTAAATGTCAAGAAAGGAAGTATTGCCTAGCCAGTGTATCTCAGTGGTTGAGTATTGTTCCATGAACCAGGTCAAGGTTCGAGTCTTGGTCAGACACATGCCTGGGTTGCAGGCTCGATCCCCAGTGTGAGGCATGCAAGAGACAGCTGGCCAATTCTCTCTCATCATTAATGTTTCTATCTCTCCCTCTCCCTTCCTCTCTCTGAAACCAATAAAAACGTATTTTTTAAAAAAGCAGTATTGAGAAAGAAAATTCCAGCTTCTAATGCTGTTCTGCATTAAATTACTGTCAGGTTCTCCTTTTTTCATTTTTTGTTTTTTGGTGTTTGTTTGTTTGTTTGTTTGTTTGTTTGTTTTGTTATAATTGAAGAATTTAAACTAAAACCTAAAAGACCTGGGTGGGATTTGTCTCTCTGCAGTATGCTGTACAGAATCTTCTAGAAATAATTTCATTTCTCTAAGACACATTTTACTCATTGAAAAGAGCACATAATAGTGCCCTTCCCAAATAATTGGATAATTATAAATAAACTTCATAACAAATATGGAAATTGTTGAATTTAAAAATACTTTTGCTTTCCTAACAAAGTACCGTAAATTTAGAAACTTAAAACAACAGAAATTTTTATCTCATAGTCTTTTTATGTCAGTCATGCAGGTTGATTTGATTGGTTTCTCAGTTCTGGGTTTCATAGGGCTGTAACCAAGGTGTTGTCTGGCTTGAGTCTTATTGGGAAGTTCTGAGCTTTCAAACTCATATATGTTGTTGGAAGGATGCAATTCCTTATGGTTGCAGGACTGAGGTCCCATTGACTGGCCAGGTAAGTGTCAATTAGCGACCACATTTAATTCCTAGGGGACTCTCAGGTCTTTGCATGTTGGTCCCTGTGTCTCACAGCCAGCAATTGCATGTCATATCTTGCTCACTTCTGGATGCTCTCTGACTGTCCCTTCTGCCACCTCTCTCTTCTACCTCTTCTACTCCAGTCTTTCTTCTGCTTCCAATTAGAGAAAGTTTCCTACTTTTAAGGGCTTGTGTGATTATATCAGGCCCATCCAGATGGATGGATGATCCAGTATATTTTCCTTATCTTAAGGTCCATAATCTTAATTATATTTTCTAAGTTCCTTATCCTATACTAGAGGCCCAGTGCACAAAATTTGTGCATGTGGGGAGGGAGACCCTCAGCCTGGCCTGCACCCTCTCCAATCCGGGACCACTCGGGGGATGTCCAATTGCTGGTTTAAGGGATCGGGCCTAACCAGCAGCTAGACATCCCTCTCGCAATCCAGGACTGCCTGCTCCTAACAGCTTACCTGCCTTGCCTGCCTGATTTCCCCTAACCACTCTGCCTGCCTGCCTGATGCCTCAGTCTAACTGCTCCCCTGGCAGCCTGATCGCCCCTAACTGTTATCCCCTGCTGACCTATCACCCTAACTGCTCTCCTCTGCCGGCCTGATCTCCCCTAACCGCCTCTGCCTCAGCCCCACCACTGTGGCTTTGTCCAGAAGGATGTCTGGAAGGTCGCCTGGAAGATGTCCAGTCTAATTAGCATATTATCTTTTTATTAGTATAGACTAGAGTCCCAGCACATGAAATTGTGTGGGTAGGTTCCCTAGGGCCTAGCCTCCTGTGATCAGAGCCATCTTCTGCCCGTTCACCAGTCCCCAGGCTGAACACCGCCTCTGCCACCAGGCTGTCAGGCTGTTGGGATCACCAGCTCATCCCCGGCTGCTCGGAGGCTCAGGCCTGGGGGAAAGCAGGCACCAGCGACTTCACCTCCGTGAATGTGCACCGGGCTGGCCACTGATGGAACACACTGCCCGCTTGGGGCCGCTCACGCAGGCACCACCACCGCAGCTGCTTCCTCTGCCGCTGCCACTGCTGCTGGGGCTTGTGGTGCTGATGGAAGCTGCAAGGCGCACCCGCAACCTACCCGCCCTGGTGTGAGCGGCCCTGAGCAGGCAGCACATTCCATCAGCAGCCGGCCCAGTGCACACACATGAAGGTGAAGTCACTGGCGCCTGCTTTCCCATAGGCCTGAGCCCCTGAGCATCCGGGGATGAGCTGGTGATCCCAACGGCCTAAGACCCAGCCCAGTCCTCCTACCACCCACCCCAATTCCCCCATTCACCATCACTGATCCATCGGAGCCTGCGGGCCAGGGGCAGGGACCAAGAGGTCAGCAGTTTAGCCTGCTTGCCAGTCCCCAGTCCCGCCCTGCCCCACTCGCGGGCCAGGGTGGAGGGACTGAGAGGTACTCAATGCACCTCATGGGGACTGGTTGTTTCCTCATCACGGTCGTCATGGACACTGGATTTTTATATATATAAAAGGCTAATATGCAAATAGACTGAATGGTGGAAAACCGGAACAACCAAACAACCAGTTGCTATGATGTGTGCTGACCATCAGGGGACATGTGTGGAACATGGCAGGCTTTGGCCGTGGTGGGATGGTGGAGCAGGTGAGCGGGGGTGCCAGACTAAGGTGGGGCACCGGCCGCTGTCATTGGGGCGAGCCTCTGGTGGTTACTGAAAATTCTTTGCTTCCGTGTGCCACGGTCCTGCCTGGCACTAGCACCTACTGCCAGTGCTAGCCCCGCTGGCACCTGCAGCCAACTGTGGAGTCACCCCTCGCACCCACTGCCGGTGCCCGGCGCCAGTCCCAATCACTCAGCACCATCAGTGGATACGAGTGGCAGCTGCCAACCCTGATCGCCCCTGAGGGCTTCTCCACCTCCCACTGCTTCTGAGGGGCGATTGGGGCAGCAGCCACCGCTCACACCTGCTGACATGCCAGCCCCACTCACACCTGCTGCTGGCACCAGCCCCAATTGCTCCGCACTGTCAATGGGTGTGAGCGGGGCCGGTACTGTTAGTGTGTGGGAGCAGCGGCAACAGGAGTAGGGCTGCCAGCAGACAGGGGACCGAGGGCCATGGCGGGAGGGGCCAAGAAGGGGCATAGAGGATGGGC
Source organism: Myotis lucifugus (assembly GCF_000147115.1). Taxonomy (NCBI): domain Eukaryota; kingdom Metazoa; phylum Chordata; class Mammalia; order Chiroptera; family Vespertilionidae; genus Myotis; species Myotis lucifugus. The sequence goes on from NW_005871517.1 coordinate 541,482, forward strand.
CGAGACCCACCCCTATGCCTACCGCAGTCTTGTGGTCCACAGTTCCTTTCAAGGTACATGAATTTATGCACTGGGCCCTTAGTATTATAAAGGTAACATATTCACAAATTCCAAGGATTATGACATCAATATCTTTGAGATGCCATTGTTCTGCCTACCACATACTGTAGTATAAATGTGAAGTTATGTTATTAACTCTGTGACTAGAAATAGGAGAATGAGCTTGGGAATTTTAAATACTTTTGATCAAAGTCAAGGGAAATATTAATGTTTCTGAAGTAACTAAATTTCTTTTAATTGGACATGAGTTTGATAAAAATTCTGATCAGAATGCTGGAGGAAAGGGGACTTGAGGGGGAAAGGCTACAGTTGAAGCAGATTACATGTGGAAGACTAATTATTAACATTTTAGCTACAAATAAATATACACAGGTTTGAACTGCCCAGATACACTTAAAAATATTTTTAAAAAATATTTTCAATGCTTGGTTAGGAATCTGTGGATTCAGGGAGTCATACTATAAGTAAGATTTTTTTGTGGCATCAAACTTATATTAGGATTTGGCCCAGGGAGTTGGCACCCCTAACTCATACCCCGTTCAAGGGTCAGCTGTACTTAACAAAATTTCCTCCGAAATGTAATTGAGTAAAATCAGTGTTAATTAGGCCAGTGAATGTGAACATGTTGTGTATTGTAGGTAATTATTTACTTTAATTAACAGAGCTATTTATCCAAATTTAAAACAACCTTAATTAATGTATGGTCAAATGTTTTAGAACAGTGTCACAGGTATAATGAAATGAAATATTAATAAAAGTCATTTATTAGCCAATGTATGTCATAACTAAAACTATAGATATGCACTATGACACAAGTAAGTTTTGTGTCATAAGTGCACATATATATGTATGTGTCCCTTCCACTCTCTCTTAAAAAAATCAATGGAAAAAGTATCATTGGGTGAGGATTAACAAAACAAAACAAAAGAACATTGCTTATTTTACTCTTACTTTTTTAAATGTCAGTTTAATACTTTTCTATTTGAGGAAGGAACTAAGTTGGACCATTTACATATTGGTATTCCAATGTTTTAAAACATAGTCCTATTCTGATACACACATTTGGAATATACTTTTTTTTGTGGGGGTGGGGGGGTGGAGGGGAGTTAAAGGTAAAGGAAGAACTTACCTAAAGAAAAATTATAAAAAAATCACTATGTGCTTAATACTTAGTGTAGCAACTTTTAGAGTTACCACTATTCTTGTGTAAAAAGTGCAGTTTCATATTGAGGAAGAGTAGAGTTTATTTTTGAAGTATAAAATGTCATATTGTTGCAATGGATCTGAGTGACTCAGCATCCATGATGTAACCTTACAATTTATAGAGAAAAGATTAAGGTTTAGAGTATTCAGTAAGTTTTGCAGTCTTATTCAGTTTAACTTTATATTGTCATAAATATATCACCAAAAGATTAGGAAATTACTAAAGATTGTGAATGTTGAGAAATTATAAACTCTTTTATTTTATTTATTTATTTTGCAGATAATACCTATTTTAAGCACTATGGGTAGGTATAGAGTGAATTTCCAGAGGTTGTTTCTGTGGTGTTTGTTTCATTTTCTTTTGGTATAATTTCCTAAAAGTGCCCATGTACACCTTAAATACCATTTTATTAAGATATATATGTATATTAATAAAAGAGAAACATGCAAATTGGTGTAACTCCGCTACACCCACCAGCCAATCAGAGCGACTATGCAAATTAACCCAACAAAGATGGCGGTTAATTTGCATATGCAGGCATGGAGCAAAGACTGAAGGCTCCAGCTGGAGTGAAGACTGAAGACTGAAGACTGAAGACTGAAGAGGCTTGGCTTCACCTCTGCAGCTGGACCAAAGGCCTGGGTCCTGGGTGCCAGAGGAAAACCAGTGCCAGCAGCCAGGGGAAGGAAGGCCTATTGCGCGAATCTTCGTGCAACGGGCTTCTAATATATATAAATATTTAACAATATATTTCAATCCCTGAGTTTACTAAGTCCATGCTTATATTAATATCTTCTGTATTAGTCAGGGTTCTCTAAAGAAATAAAACCAATAGGATGTGTGTGTTATAGACTAGATAGATAAATAGATATGAAAGGAGAAAGTTTGATTTATTATAAGGAATTGGTTTGTGTGCTTATGGAGGCTAAGTCCTAACATTTGCAGTCAGCGAGCTTGAGATTTAGGAGAGCCAGTGATATAGTATCTAAGTTCCATGAGTGCTGATGGTTTAAGTCCAGCCTGAAAGCCAAAAGCCTCAAGACCCAAGAAGAACCAATGTTTCAGGCTGAGTCCAAAGGCTATAAACAACCAATGTCTCCTGTCAGGTAGCTAAGGAGGAGGAGTTCCTTCTTCTACAGTCTTTTTGTTCTATTCAGATCTTCAGTTGATTGGATGAGACCCACCCATGTTAGGGAAGATAATCTTATTTTACTCAATCTACTGATTCAAATCTTAGTTCATCCAGAAACACCATTACAGATATACCCAGAATAATACTGGGATAAACAATGGGTCACCTCATGGCCCATGCAAATTGAAACATAAAGTTAACCATCACTTGTCAACTTGGTACCCATAAGTAGTTCCTTAAACTGTACTTAATCTCCAAGTAAAGACAATACCAGGTCAGAGTTCCATCTAACATTCTTCATACATCTAAAAACACACTACTTTTTCCCTTGGATGGGAGGTAAAGTTTTGAGTAATATTTACTCTTCTCCTTGATATCTTATATCTTAACTAGAGGCCTGGTGCACAAAATTCATGCACAGAGGGGGGGTCCCTTAGCCCGGCCTGCACCCTCTCCAATCCAGGACCCATGGGGGATGTTCGACTGCCAGTTTAGGCCTGGTCCCGCAGGGCCTAAACCGGCAATTGGACATCCCTCTTGCAATCCGGGACTGCTAGCTCCTAACCGCTCACCTGCCTGCCTGCCTGATCACTCCTAACCACTCTGCCTGCCAGCCTGATCACCCCTAACTGCTCTCCCCTACCGGCCTGATCTCCCCTAACTGATCACCCCTAACTGATCACCCCTAACTGCTCTCCCCTGCTGGCCTGATCGCCCCTAACCACCTCTGTCTCAGCCCCCACCACCAGAAGGATGTCTGGAAGGATGTCCAGTCTAATTAGCATATTACCCTTTTATTAGTATACATATGATGATGTAAAAGTCAACATCTAAAATAATAAAAGCATAATATGCTAATTAGACCAGATGTGCTTCCAGACATCCTTCCAGATGAAGCCGGGGCTGCAGCTGCGGGATCCAGGAAGCTGCTGTGGCTGTGAGGAAGTGATCCAGGCCGTAGCCCGTGGCTGCAAGGGAGGGATCCAGGCAGCTGCTGCAGCTGCGAAGGCCTACTCTTGCATGAATTTCATGCATTGGGCCTCTAGTATTTTATAAGAGAATAGAAGAGAAAAGAAAACAAAGATATTTGTTATACAGAAATATTTATAACAAAATAATGAGGAAATACTCATGACAATTATGGTCTTTATTTCTATAACTGGTCACATGGTGATAGCTGGTATTTTAACTTCTTCAATTACCCATTCTGCATTCCCTTTGCCTTTAGCAAGCACCTTAACTGGTCATGGTACTTTACCTGGTGGAATGGCCCAAACTTTCCTTCTAGGCTATCAGTAGTCCTGCCTGGATGGGGTTGTTGTAGTTTTCCATTGTTGTTAATCACAAAGCATGATAATACAAAGAGACACACAAAAGGATTTCTTGTGTCACAAACATACTCTTCCCTACCTCCATGGTGGAACAGTGTCCAAATTCTCCTTGGTAGTCAGGATCTGTCACCCAGTCAGAACTGTAACTTCCTTCTTTGTCTGTTGATTCAGAGTCATAAGGAGCCCAAATTGGCTGGGCCATTGTCTTAACTTTCAGATCAATGGAATCACCATTTTGTGTTTAGGTGGAAGCATTCCTTGCTTTGGAACTAAGACTTCTGGGCCAGCAAAGCATCGGATCGTGGGAATAGAAAACAAACATTTTGTTAGTGGGTCACTAGAGGAAATAGTTAGTGGTGTTACTCTAATTTCCACCCTTAGATTCCTGGACTCATGAATTCTGGCTATGGGAAAAAGAACACCGTATATTGGATGCTGAATCACAACATATACACTCTACTGGAGAATCTTGCCTTAGCCTTACAAGGTATTGCTATCTAGGTGACACTGTAACTGAATTGCCAAAAGACCATTCCACTGTTTCATCAATCCAGCTGCTTCAGCATGATGGGGAATATGTTAAGACCAGTGAGTTCTATGATCATGAGTTATCACCATACCTCTTTTGCTGTGAAATGAGTTCTTTGACCAGAAACAATATTCTGTGGAATGCTATGATGGTGGATAAAGCATTCTGTAAGTCCACAAACGGTACTTCTGGCAGAATCACTGTGTTCAGAGAAGGCTAATCCATATTTAGAGTCCAATCCATGTTCTTACTCTCTATTCCAGTAAGGACAAAAAGCTGCCCCTTCCATAATAGAAGCTGTCCAATGTAATCAACCTGCTATCAGGTTGCTGGCTGATCACCTCAGGGAATGGTGTCATAACACCTTGTTGGTCTTTGCTCCTGACAGATTGGGCACTCAGCAGTGTTGTTAGAAAGTATGGCCTTGGTGAGTGGAAGTCAATGATGCTGAGCCCATGCATAACCTTCATCTCTGCCACCGTGACCACCTTGTTTATAAGTCCATTGAACAGTGATACAGGTAGCTGAGGAAAGAGGCTGACTTGTATACACAGAATCATAATCCCATTCCCTTGATTTTTAAATTCTCCTTTGCTGAGGTCACCTTTTGGTGCACATTTACATGTGATGCAAATATCTTCTCTCTTCCCTCCCCCCTCCCCATTTAGAGAGGTCCATCAACATTACCTCTTCCCAGATTAATTTATCACCAATTTTCCAATATCTACCTTCCAAGTCCCTGACTATCCAGTCAAAACATTTGCCATAACCTGTGACTCACACATTTGGCCACTTCTCCTTCCAAGCAAAATGAAAAGGCAGGTACACTGCTTGAAGTTCTTCCCAGTGGCAGGGTCCTCCAAGACTGTATTCTTTACCACTGTCCTTTAGGGATGTCCCAGGAAAGTTCTGTAGTGCTGTAGCTGCCCATTTGGGAATGGTGCCTACATTTTGTGCAGAAACATCTGAAAACCAGTCTTGAGTCTTTTCTTCCTCTGTCAACTGATTGTAGGGAACTCTCACTGGGCCCTAGGTGCAGGCTGAGAGAGAGAAGACAATGCACCAGGAGTGGGAACCATTAGCATTTGGGTCACTTCTTCAGGTAACTTATACATTTAGGGCCTATCCACATGCTCTTGTGTGTCAGACAACACCCAGTTCATGATAGGCAGCTCAGATCACATGGTAACACGATGGCTCATAATTAAACATTCTGTCTGTAATAAGGCCTAGTAGTAGTCTAAGAGCCGTTTCTCAAAGAGGGAGTGTTATTTACAGAGGAAGGCAGGACTTTGCTCCCAAAGGGCCTGAATTGAGCCTTCCAGAGGCTCCAAACAGCACCCTTCAAGGCACCATTGGAATATGGCCCAAGTGGTAGAGCCTGTACATGTTTCTTTTCCTGTTCTAGGCTCTACTCAAAATGAGCAACTTTGGGGTTATTTGGTAAATGGGCTGGATTAACACACCAAATGAGGAATGTGTTGCCTCCCAAACCACAAAGCCTACTAGATATTATGCCTTTTTTTAGGTTGTAGGTGGAACCAAATGCAAGAATATATCTTTTACCTTAGAAGGCAATCTCTTGACTTTGCCCACAACAGCACTAGATCCCCAGAAATATCTAAAGTATTTACAATATCTTGCTCACTAGGTCCAATTAGTACAATGCCATTGATGAAATGGACCAGCTTGATATCTTGTGAAGGGAAACTATCAAGATTACTGAAAACTAAATTATAATGGTGTTTTACTGGCCTTTCCAGCTGCAAGCTAACTGCTTCTAGTGGTCCTTCTTGACAGAGAAGAAGAAAAAGGGCATTTGACACACCAGGTACTAGGGGATGTATTTTCTATTGCATTTACATTTCCCAATTCAGTGACTGCAGTCTCCACTGTAAGGTTTGGCCTACAGAACAGAGAGATCATAGAGCATTTTAAAGGATGTTGTGACTCCCTCAGAATTTATTATATCAATGATGAAAGAGGTATGTCTTCCAGACCTTCCTATTGTGGGTAAGTCTTAAATGACAAATCCATTTCAACATTCTAGTTTCCTGATACTAAGCCCTTGAATCCCTTCCTTTATATTAAACCAAGGCAAGTCCGGCATTTATAGCGTGCTCACTGTGGGCCAGCTGTTGGTCTGTATTTCAGCTAACCAATCAAACAAACTGTTAGAGCCTTTGCAACTTCCCAAAATGTAACATTAAATTCAGAATCTCTGCTTAGTAAGTCAAACTCTTAATATCCATTCCTACACATGTTCCCCAGATTTCTGTCTATATAATTAGAAAACTCAAGTAGTTCTTTTGGAATGAAGCCCACCTCCTCATCAGTCATACTTTGTACCTCACATTTAGGGGCCTTCTGGGACTTGAGTAGAGATATAGGTCTAGAAACGAAAAGAGATGGTGGGGGTGTGTCCTGAGGAGCCAGCATTGTGTTATACAGCAACTACCTTTGGGGAGGCTATTATAGTTTCCCCAGGCAACGCAGGGTTAATTCTTTCAAATAAGGGTGGAGAGGATACTCCTAATGGAGGTGGAGAGGCCTTTTCCACTGTAAATAGGACTCATCAGGATTTAGATGTCCCCAGCTTTATCAGGGTCTTCTTCAATCAATGCCCTTACTTTAACAGTAAACACCCATCAAGGCTAGTTTAACTTGCACTGTAATTCAGCCAGCCACAGGATGAGATTCTGCATTTGATTTTCAGCAATCTCAGCCCTGTGGGCAGAGGAGATAGTTTCCAAGGGCACACACAGAAGCTTTCAGGTCATTTAAGGGCCGTTGAGCTGGAAATTTGAATCCCTGAAGTCATCCTTTTCTTTCCCATTTTGTTTAGCAACAATAGGAGCACTAGCCAATATCATCATACTTGTTAGTTTGCCCAAAATGTTCAAAGTATTATAAACACAACCACTAGATCCTTGTTTCTTAGAAGTGGTTGATTAGGAGTATCCAATGGAGATATTTTGTACATTTTCATTGCAAAATAGTGCCATAGAGAATCAATGCTCTTTTTACCACTGCAAATAGAGTACGTAATTAACATTGTTAAATCTAACAAAATCATCTTTTGGGTCCATATGTACCCACAGATGGCCATTTAAATCATCTTTTGGGTCCATATGTACCCACAGATGGCCATTTTAGACATAAATGTAGGCATTAGTAGTGGTTCAAATAACTAGTACCTCGTATAGATCTCATTTTAGGAACTACACATTTTATGGTAATTCAAACTTATTTTATTTCTTTGTTTTCTTTATAAACATGTCATACATTTTAATACAAATTTTGAATGTAGTATAATAAGTGATACCTATTCTATTTTTTAATTTAACATTTCCATTAAAATCCATTACTCTACATATGCATTATTTTCATGGTAGCTCTGACCTGACACTGATATTTAACATATTAAGTAAAATGTCTTTTTTGACAAACATCACTGAGATCCACATATTTTTTATATTAATAAACTAATAAATATACTTGCACCAGTTAAGATGTCTACCATTTTAACTGAATTTTGCCACTTAGAACATTAATGGGAATAACATAACTTCATACACTTTTTTTAGACACTGAAATGTGTCTATTAACAGTAATTTGGTTAGCGTCCTTTTGGGCCAAACAACATCTGAGGCCTCTCATAAGGTGAGCCCAGTTCCATATAGAAGTTGCAATGCTAGGTTGTTGCTTCTCAGGACTCCCTTTCATTAAGGCATGGCATGATGTAGGTTTGCAAATGAGAGGGACCAGTTAGAACTTTGAATATTCTTTCTGTTGATAAGTACTGGCAACTATGGCAGCTACATCTGATTTCCAGAGAGAGCAGAAGCAGCAATTTTGTTGGCAGTATCTAGTGACTCATGTTGGTGGTGCTGGTGTTTCATTTAACACTATGGAATATAGTGTCCATATCTAGTTGGACGATTGGAAAAGGTTCTGTGCATTGGTTTTGGATATAGCGTCTAAATCCAATTCTCTAAATTTCCCAAAGATTATGTGAGCTACCCAATATTTTTTTAATGAATTACTATTCTGCCTATATCAACTAAATTCTGTCACAGCACTAAGGCCATTCTATACACATTAATAGAAATTATGTTAAAAAAACTAGTAAATGTTATTATAGTTGACTATTGTTTGTATATCTTATGTGTTTTATGCAGACTGTTAGATTTCTATAAGTTTAAACTACATTTTTTGTGTAGTATATTTTTGTCTCCTCTGCCACTTTTTAGTGTTATTATTTCCTTTAACATTACAAAACAAGTACAGGTTTGGTTTAAATATTATTTAAAATTGAGAATTGGAAATACTGAACACTTGGCATTATTTGAGGATATATTATATTAATATCACATGTATGGTTCCTGGCAGTCAGATGCTATTTTGGGAAACAATATTTTCTTTATGATTAAGTAATTAACTCTACCCTTACTTTCTCTCCTCTCACAATCAATTATTTGTAACATACTGTTGGCTCTGCTTTTACGGTGCCACTCACAAAATTTTATTCCTATTACAGCCTTCCTATTCAAGGATTAACTCTTTCTGGAACTTTTATTTAATGAATCTTTCTTTCTTCAGTCACTTCTGCCTCCAATCCACTCTGAAGCCAATTTAATTTTGTAAGAGCAGAACTCTTAGCAATAATCTTTATTGCTCACCACTGCCAGTTAAGTTAAATATGTTTAAGACCCTCCACACTATGGCCTCAGCTCACCTTCTCAAACATATTTGTTAATGCTGTCCTAAATATACAGAACTAGAGCAAAACTGGTCATTTTATTCTTAATTAAATGGTGCCTTTAAATTTGCATCTGTATCTCTTTGTTTGTTCTGTTATCACTGGCTGTTACTTTCTTATTTCTGACCAATAATCTCTTTCTTGGAGATATCATCCATACCCCAAGATCTTCTTAAATGCCTCTTGATTCCCCAGCTAAATATAACCTTCCTGTTTTCTGAAATCTCACGAGAGTTCGCCTAAAGCCTTACTTCAGGCATTTATAGTACATTATATTTCCAACATCAGGTTACATATATTTTTATAAATTATCCCCAATAGTACTTCTATTGGGGATACACTATTGCTTTAAATTTACAAGGTATACAATGAGCATTTCTTAAATTTAATTTATTGATTATAGGTGTTTGGTTAGTTGCAGGTTGCATAATGATCATGGAGCAATGGAAATCAGAGCAAACAAATTTACAATGTCCGGCTCTAAGGAGGAATGGAAAATGTCTGAGGCTGGTAATGAACAGAAAAGAATCAGGGTTTGTGGACCGAAGTGAGAAAGAATAGAAGTGATTGTTATTTCCTGGGATCATGATGATTCTGCCAGTTAACTTTTCTGCAGAAGGGAATGAAGCTTTCACTAGCATCAATGAGTACAATTGTGTGGAACAAATTATCTAGAAAGTAGTAGTAAAGAGCTTCATACTGGAAGCTGAAACGGTATTATCTTTTGCTGATTAATGATTTCTTTGAAAAGGTATTTTTTAAATATTCAGTATAAATTGCAATGTGTCTTTATACAAAGCAAGTTTGCAGTGCAGTCTGACAAATACACTTTTGGTTTCAATTTAAAAGACAAGAAGATGAGTAGATTTCTGCACACCTATGAAAATATGAGAAGTTATCTCTTCTATTTAGATTAAGTTTGCCTTCTAAGGGACCTCTATGTTTCTTCAATATTGAATTTGGGTGATTGTAGAAAGCAATTACTCTCCCAAAGGAAGTTTTACATTTAATGGAATAAGGATTTGGTAGTACCATCTGTTGTTATGTGCAAATAGATAAGTGCTGCTGTGAAGGACACTACATGTGACTCTTAGTCCTGAATAGTTACATAGTCTACACAATGTAAAATACCTTTATAGCTTAAAATACTTGGTAATTAGAAAAATATGTATACTTTCACCCTTTGTAGTTATAGCAGAAAAGCTGAAAACATGTACTTTTTATTTTAACTAAGAGGCAAACTTATGAATTGGTTTCTATGGGTGGAAAAAAAACCCTGCCTGTGATCTTACATATCCTGAGAAGATAGGTTATTATATGGGGGTGGAAAGTCAAGTTAAAATAGAAATTAAAAGTGTTCTCTGATAATTTAAAAAAATCCATGTTTGTTTAGATTTGGCAGATATTTAAAAATCTTGTTTTTAAATAATTTTTGAAGAATATTTAATATTGAATGCAGTGCCAGGGCTGCTATGCACAGTTGTTCAGGCTGCAGACTGCATAATTCCATGGGCCCCTGTACCTTAGAACAGGCTATGTAATTTTGCAGTAATAAATGGCTCCTAAATCAGAATGGATTATCATTAAAAGTATTTTTTTCTTATTCATGCTATATAGCCACTGCTGATCAGTTGCTCCTTGGCTGCAAGTCACCTTCATGCCCGGTCCTAGGCTGGAGATTTGTCTTCTATTATGAATCTTTGGTAGTGTTGGAAGCAGGAAAAGGAAGAATAGTGAAGCAAGTCCATGTTTCTAAAGCTCCCACCCATAAATAAGAGGAACTTTTGCTAATTTTTTTTATTGGACAAAGTAATTCAAATGACTACAATTCACCAAGGCATAATCCTCTCACAAGATAGGTCATGGAATTTTGAAGAACAGTAATACAATCTACCAGAAGTGCAATTAAGATGAATGAATAATGAGGCTTATATGTTTTCTATTTCATGTAGACTGAATTTTTATGTTTGGAGTCTTCCTATACATTATTTAATTTCTTTAAAAACTCTACTGTACATTGAGGTATGGACATTCAGATTTTTAGAATTTTATTTTAAAATAATCTCTTTCTAAATTAACTAGAGAATTGACTTAGATAGGTCATTAATTTTGAAATTCAAAACTCTGAATATTAATAATGAAGCTAGCCAGCTGATAACTATCTGTGCTTTAAGTTACAAGGTGTCATAAATTATTACATTTGTTATCTTTTATGTTATCAGACTTTAAAGGATAAATAGTGTTCATTGAGATGCTTTTCATGAAGAGCAGCTTAATTTACCCAAGTCGTATTATTAAATAATCTGTTTAAAATCAACAGTAGTAGCCCTGGCCAGTGTGGCTCAGTTGGCTAGAGCAATGTCTCCTGCACGGAAGACAATGTCTCCCGACATTGAAGAAGAGTCACAAATTTGATTCCCGGTGTTATGGGTTGGCTCAACGAGATAGACCACCGACTCCGAATTTAAATTTGAAAGCCTTTTTTATTAAGCTGGCCAGCTGACCACAGCCCGTACCTTCCACCTCTGGGAAGCCTCGCGGCATGTGGCAAAGAGCAAGTGTGCATTATGATTTTTATAGCAAAACAGTGTTACCTTAGAAGCTCACAGAAAGTTCATAAGCACAAAGGGGGGTAAACAGAGTCACACCTGACTGGTCTAAGACAATCTAGCAATTTTTCTTCCATGGTTCCTAACCCTGCAACCCCCCTCCATACGTCAGTCCCTCCTCCCAGCACATACACAATCCTCATATCCTGGCAACACAATCCTTCCCCATACGTCAGTCCCCCCTCCCAGCACATTCTGTAACATTCTGTAACCCTTCCATGGCGCAGTCCCTCACCCTAGCACATTCCCTACTGGTCTTATGCCCGAATCAAATCTTTGATTCAGTGCCTTTCTCTACGATATGAAATTGAGGAAGCATTTGGCAATGCAGGGATCAAGCCACCGGGGAAGAGTCTGGCATTTGATGGTGAAGAATTGGCCAGGGTCTCCGCCACTGACATAGAGTCTTAGTTCCCATGTCTTTCTCCTTCCCATTGGTCAGTTCACCAGGTGAGAGGCATGAGGAGGACGGGGTTACAATTTCTAGTGCCTCTTTCCTGCAACTTTGATGGTGGTTGGAGTGCTCAGCACCACCTGGTAGGGTCCATCCCATCTAGGTTTTAGGCTGCCAGGGTTGTGACGTTCCACCCAGACGAGGTCACCCGGAGAGAAGGCAGGCTCCGTTGGACTGGTTCTCGGTGCGTCCTCCTCCCGTGCAGCTCTCACCACCTGTTGTGCCGACCGCTGCTCTGCAAAGCCTGTAAGGACTTAAGCAAACTTTGGGTAGACGGCTGGGCAATTTCTTCCTTCCCCAACCTGGGCACCAATGGCAGCGGTCGCCCAAACATTATCTCAAAAAGGAGTTAGCCCTTGGATGTATGGGGTGTACCTAGCTCTGAGGAGAGCAAAAGGAAGGAGACTTACCCAGTTTTCGCCAGTCTCCAATTTTAACTTAGTTAATGTTTCCTTTAAGATCCAATTTATCCTCTCTACCTGTCCAGAACTCTGTGGTCTACAAACACAATGCAATTTTCAAGTAACTCTTAGGGCCTTAACTCTGGATTGTAACTTTGGCGATAAACGCCAGGCCATCGTCGGACCCCATGTGTAGTGGCAGGCTAAACCGGGGGACAATTTCAGTGAGGAGTTTTCTAACTACTACCTGTGCTGTCTCTGCCTTGGTTGGGTATGCCTCAGGCCAGCCAGAGAAGGTATCAATGAAAACCAGCAGGTATCCACACCCTCCTTGTCCTCCTGGTATCTCGGTGAAGTCCACTTCCCAGTGTTCTCCGGGGTTCTGACCTCGGAATCGCTGTCCCAGTGCAGCCACAACAGGGGGCCCTTGATTCACCTGGGCACACACTTGGCACCTTCTAGCCAACTCTTGAGATATTTTCTGGAGCCCTGGGATGTAAAATTCTCTTCCCAGTAGTTCTGATAGCTTCATTCCCCCAGGTGGGTGCTCTGGTGGGTCTGGGAAGCGATGGTCCGCCCCAGGGCTTCTGGCACTATAGGCCTCCTGTCTGGCAGAATTAGCCATCCAGCCTCTCCTTCCCGGGCCCTTAGTTTCTCAGCTAGCCTCTGCTCCTCTGGCAGATGAGCAGGCTTCTCTGGGAGCCTTCGTGCTGGCAGGGCTATGAGAACTTCTAGGGGCCCTACTGGTCTTTTAGCCAATTCCTTGGCCCCTATATGGCTGCCAGGTGGTTAAGTATCTCAGGAGCTTTTTTCTTTCCTCCTGAGGTCAGGAGACTTCTTTAAGGTAGCTCCCGTGTCCTCCTGTAAGGGCAGTGTGAGGAGATATATCCCTGTAGTCCCTGGGTAGGTCTGGCAGGGCCAGTGCTGGGGCGCTTACCAGGGCTTCTTAGATCTCCCCTGGCTCCTCCTCATGTGCCCCCCGCTACCGGGTACCTTCCTCTACGAAGCTGCTCCCGTCGTCCATGTAGAGGGTCTCATCCGGATTCTGTAGGGCTGGTCCACAAGGTCCTCACAGAGGGAAGTGAGGGTAGTCAGTGTCTCCTCGCAGTCAGGCAAAGGGGCCTCTGCCTTCTCGTCAGGGAGGAGTGTGGTTCAAGGCAGCTGTTTTCAGGAAGCTGAAATGTTTACTCTTTTTCCCTTTCCCTACCAGAGGGCCTGAGTGAGTGCTATGAGTTCCACAAGGAAGTCCACCTTTTGGCCCCCCACTGTCAGGGTTATTCTGGGCTCCTGGGGGCCAGCTGAGCCCCGACAACCCCAATCCACCTCCTCCACCAGCATGGGAGGGGGTTGGTTCCCCCGCACGTTCAGGGCACTCCCTTTTCCAATGTCCTTCCTTTCTGCAAAATGCACATTGATTTTTCCCAAGCCTGGGTTGGACTCCTTTTCTTTCACGAGGCTTTTCTTTGCCCTTGTTGTCTCTCTGGCCCTTTGGGCCTTTTTCCTCGCTCAGGGCCAGGAGGACCTTGGTCATCCGGGTGTTTAAACCTGCTCTCGGGTCCTTCAGATTGTCAAAAACCTTCTGGGCCACCTCAACCAACTTAGAGATTGATTTCCCCTCAAAGCCTTCTAACTTCTGTCATTTTTTTCCTAATATTTGGGGCCGACTTGGAAACAAATGCAACATTGACAGCCCTCTGACTTTCCGGGGCATCAGGGTTAGGCCCCTGGACTGTCTCTGTCACCTTAGAGAGGTTTGTGGGTCTCCAAGCAGCAGCTCGGATGCCCCCTAATAGAGTCTGGCGATACCGAGAGCCTCCTTTCCCCTGTCACTATAGGGGTTCCAGTTGGGTTGCCTGGAGGGAAACACAGCCTTTAATCTGTCTTTTATTTGTTCTTTCAGAATGGACTAAAGGAGCTTTATTTCCCTACAGGGTCTTATATGTCACAGGACCTCACAGGGTCTGTAATTCCTGTAACAGAGGGCTAGTATTCACCACTTTATTAACCCCCTCTGTTCTAGACAGACCTTCCCCAGTTTCCTATAGTTGAGGTTTTGTGCCACCCCTGACATGGGCATGGTCACACAGGCCTGTAAGACAGTATACAGGTTGCTAACTGTCAACTGTCTCTCAATAGAGACCAAAAACAACAAATACCAAGACAAACAAATACCAGACAGACAAACCCAGTGCAGCCTACAGCCGCACGAACCAGGGACCCCGGCCACCGTCATGGCCGCGGGTCAGGACCAGGAGTACCGCTGCGTCCAGCCCTCCGTATAGGTCCTTCCATGGGACGTCCCAATTCCTGTTTAACGACCGGTCCCTTACCTCTCTCGAGAGTCCAGGTGGCTTGGTTTCCGAATTGAAAGTTTTGGGTGGACTGGAGGCCTCCTTGGTAGTCATTCTCCACAGGTGTGGGGTATCTCGCTGAGTGCCCGGCGACAAGTGGGGGAGAGCCTCCTGCCTTGAATAGGGGGTCCCTCTCCTCCCTTCCAGGGGAGAGCCTCCTGCCCTAAACAAGGGGTCCCTCTCACCCCTGCTGGGGGAGAGCCTCCTGCCTTAAATAGGGGGTCCCTCTCACCCCTGCTGGGGGAGAGCCTCCAGCCCTAAATAAGGGGTCCCTCTCCTCCCTGCCGGGTATCTCGCTGCGGGCCTCCAAATGTTATGGGTTGGCTCAACGAGATAGACCACCGACTCCGAATTTAAATTTGAAAGCCTTTTTTATTAAGCTGGCCAGCTGACCACAGCCCGTACCTTCCACCTCTGGGAAGCCTCGCGGCATGTGGCAAAGAGCAAGTGTGCATTATGATTTTTATAGCAAAACAGTGTTACCTTAGAAGCTCACAGAAAGTTCATAAGCACAAAGGGGGGTAAACAGAGTCACACCTGACTGGTCTAAGACAATCTAGCAATTTTTCTTCCATGGTTCCTAACCCTGCAACCCCCCTCCATACGTCAGTCCCTCCTCCCAGCACATACACAATCCTCATATCCTGGCAACACAATCCTTCCCCATACGTCAGTCCCCCCTCCCAGCACATTCTGTAACATTCTGTAACCCTTCCATGGCGCAGTCCCTCACCCTAGCACACCGGTCAGGTTAAACACCCAGGTAGCAGGTTCAGTCCCCAGTTGGGGTGCATATGGGAGCCAACAGACCAATTTTTCTCTCTCACACTGTGTGTGTCTTTCTTTCTCTCTCCCTCCCTTCTTCCATCCCGCCCTCCCTCCCTCTCCCTTCCTGTTTCTCCATAATCAATGAAAAACATATGTTTGGAAGAGAATCCTATATAATGAAAGCCTAATATGCTAAGTGACTGGTTGTCTGGTCGTCTGTTCAACCAATCAAACAGTAATTTGCTAATGATATGCTAAGGCTGCTCAACCGCTCGCTATGACATGCCCTGACCACCAAGGGGCAGACAGTTGACCAGTCGACCAGTTGCTATGACATGCAGTGACCACCAGGGGGAGATGCTCTGACTTGCTGCTAGGGTTTGACCGATCGGGACTGAGCGAGATGGGCTGGACATGCCCTGGAGCCCTCCTGTGTCCCTCCCCAACCCCAATCGTGCACCGGTGGGTTCCCTCAGCCCGGCCTGCACCCTCTCGCAATCCAGGACCCCTCGGGGGATGTTGGAGAGTCGGTTTAGGCCCAACAGTGGAATGACCGGTCGCTATGACATGTACTGACCACCAGGGGACAGACGCTCAATGCAGGAGCTGCCCCCTGGTGGTCAGTGCGCTCCCACAGGGGGATTGCCGCTCAGCCAGAACCCAGGCTCATCGCTGGTGAGCACAGCAGCAGTGGCGGGAGCCTCTCCCGCCTAAACAGCAGTGCTAAGGATGTCCGACTAAAGGCTTAGGCCTGCTTCCCATGGGGAGCAGGCCTAAGCCATCAGTGGGACATCCCCATGGGGTCCCGGCCTGACTGTGAGAGGGCGCAGGCTGAGCTGAGGGACTCCCCTCCAAGTGCACAAATTTCGTGCACTGGGCCTCTAGTTTAAAAATAATAAAAAATAAAAGCTTAGCTGGTGTGTCTCAGTGGTTGAGCATCAGCCCATGAACCAAAAATAATAAGAAATAAATAGTATTATTTTTGATAATTAATTCTAATGGATATGTTTTGAAATTTATCATACATTGAGACTAGAAGCTTCTTCAAGAAGAAATAGCTCAGAACTTTTACTATTAGTTCTATGTAATCAATTTTAGTGTTATGAAGCTTTACTTAATTCATTACTATGCAAATTAGATTTTAGACTTTATCTCTCTCCTTGATTTCAGAAATAGCAATATTTAAATAATAGTTGGAGGTTATAATATAATTCCATTTTGGATGCATTTAGTCATGAGGACCCACTTTAGATTTCATTTTAAAGTACTGTATATAAAGTCTATTAATTCTGTCTTTTTTACATGATGGCATATGGCCTTCAGATTATTAATTATCTTTACAATGTTGCTGGCAGGATTGGAAATATCAGTTGGTATGAAGTCATTGTAAAATAAGTATCATATCCTTTTCACTGTGACTCAAAATATGTTTGTAAAATCTAACGTCAAAGATAGGAATTTTGCTGTCCTTTCTACAAAAGCACTCAATTTTTTCTAGTCTACATTGAGTGGCGTCTTACATTGGTGTTAGCTTATTATATACTAGAGGCCCAGTGCACAAAAATTTGTGCACTCGGGGGGGAGGGTGTCCCTCAGCCCGGCCTGTGCCCTCTCGCAGTCTGGGAACCCTTGGCGGATGACCACCTGCTGGCTTAGGCCTGCTCCCCAAGGGATTAGGCCTAAGCTGGCAATCAGACATCCCTCTGGCAGCCCGGCAACCTCGGGGCATGTCCACTTGCCAGAGGGGAGCAGACCTAAGCTGCAGTCAGACATTCTTAGCGCTGCTGAGGAGGTGGGAGAGGCTCCCACCACCACTGCTGTACTGGCAGCCGTCAGCCTGGCTTGTGGCTGAGCAGAGCTCCCCCATGTGGCAGCGCACTGACCACCAGAGGGCAGCCTCTGCATTGAGCGTCGGCCCCCTGGTGGTCAGTGTGTGTCATAGTGACCAGTCATTTCCAGTCTTTCTGCTGTTAGGGTCAGTTTGCATATTACCCTTTTATTATATAGGATAGAGGCCTGGTGCATGGGTGGGGGCCAGCTGGTTTGCCCTGAAGGGTGTCCCAGATCAAGGTGGGGGTCCTGCTCGGGTGCCTGGCCAGCCTGGGTGAGGGGCTGATGGCTGTTTTCAGGCTGGCCATACCCCCTTTAGGGTAGGGGTCCCCACTGGGGTGCCTGTCCAGTCTGGGTGAGGGGCTGATGGCCGTTTTCAGGCTGGCCAGTGACTGAAGCTCTCAGCCTCTACTTTTTTTCTTTTTTTCTTTTTTATTCTGGGATTTATTTACCTTCTATAATTGAAACTTTGTTTCCGTCACTGGAGCTGAGAGCTGGCTCTTGCTCGCTCCAGCTCTGAGGCCACAGCCTGCTGGAAGCAGGTATCTGGGGTTTGTTTAGCTTCTAAAATTGAAATTTAGTTGCTTTCAGAGCTCAGAGCCAGGCCGCAGCAGGCGGGGAACCTTGGCTTCCTCCATCACTGGAGCAAGCAAGCCTACTGCTCGCTTCAGCTGTGTGGCTTCCAGCCGCCATCTTTGTTGGTGGTTAATTTGCATATCACCCTGATTAGCCAATGGGAAGCGTAGCGAAGGTATGGTCAATTACCCTTCTTGTCTTTTATTAGATAGGATAGCAACATTTATGTGCCAAATTGAACTCTACCCTATACTCTCTAAATACATCCAACATAATCAGGTTTTCCTCAAACACTGAAACAGGTCATTGTTTCTTTATTTTAGCTTGGGATGGAGTTGTTTATTGGTGTTTAGTGTCCAGTGTGGGGTGCCCATCTTCAATTACTTTGATCATATTCAGTGTAGAATTATATTTTCTGAGGCTAGATTTGTGAGAAGCATGTAGTAGATTATGTAGCTCCAATAAGATACATGGATACAATAGCATATTCTCTTCTGTTGCATGTTCAATATAGACTACACATTCATTTAGTGCAATGGCTAGCAAAATTACCTTTAATATTGAAATAATATGACTTTTTCTCTTTCCCTACCCTCTCTTCCCCTATACTCTTTTAAATAGTATTAGTATCTTATATATTTAATGTGACTCCACTGTGTACTTCTTTAGATATTATTGTGGCCTTTCTGACATGTTCCCATTTCATTTGCCTGTGTATGGAATCACTGCCAAATGAATGTGAGTGCACAGATATATAAAACACTAGTGCTTCATAAAATGCAGCCATGTATATATTCTCTTTTTCCTTCTTTCCATCATTTAACCTCAATTTAGACCTTTAATTTGAGTAAATGAATCGACTTTTCATACTAAAAACAAAGTTTGTAGAGAATTTAACCTTATATGTATTTAACTAAAATAGATTTTATGTACAACGCAGAATGTAAGATGAATAAGAAGGCTGTAAAAAAGCCAAAGTAGAAGGAACATGAAGGTGTTTTGTGCACTTGCGGAATACCCACAGCAACTTCAAGAATATGTTAGAGAGCCCTGTCTGTTACGGGGTTGGGAAGGGGAACAGTTTTTATTACTGATTGGGGTTACTGGCTGGGATCGTGGTTCTTTTCATCTATGCAGAAAAGATTTTAAGGTCAACAAAAATAAAAGGAAAGCAAAGTGGGAAATATTGAAAATATATTCCAAAAGAGGAGTGGGCCAGTTGAGAGAGAGAGAGAGAGAGAGAGAGAGAGACATTGACTGAGTTGTTTTAGCTCACTGGGAAATCAGGAAAAAGGGGGCCTTGGGGACAGGCTCAGGGGTGTAGCCCAGAACAAGCTGCCACTGCCCATTGCTCACCTGGTTGCAAAGTCTCATGGGATCCCTTAGAGGTTGAGGGACATGTGCCTGTGGGGACAAGGAAGGGGAACGGGAATGGCATGGGAGTGTTCCTTGAAGATAGAGCTCACAGGAGAGAGCATGGCCCCAAACTCCTGGGTTTTAAAGAGGGATTTTCTGGGTGGAGACTTTTATTTGCATTCAGGGATGATTGATAGGAACTATCTTCTGGGCATGCCATTACCCATAATGATTACAGAAAAACCCACAGGGGGCAGAGTCAAAACCGAAATGCAAATTATATTACTAGTATAATTAGTACAAGGCCCTAGTGAGGTCTCATTGAGGTCATGAGTTTTCCTCTGAGCTTGCACCAAGAATTGGCTGGCTCCCAACCTGCCTTCTGGCAGTCTGTTAGGCAGCCCATAGAGAGGCAGTCTGAAGGCAACATTGGTCTCATCCCTGTTCAAGACCCCACCCCAGCTGCAAATGTCTAACTTCCTACCTAACAGTTTTATAGCTGAAGGCAATGAGCAACTCAAAATTGTTACCATTGATGGAACCTCATTTGTATTCACAATTAAATCAAGGAATCCATAATAACTATATATATAAAAGCCTAAGTGACTGGCCAACCATTCGACTGTCTGACTGGTAGCTGTGATGCGCACTGACCACCAGGAGGCAGATGCTCCATGCAGGAGCAGAAACCACAGGCATGGAAACATGGAACAGACTGATGAATCTCAGAGGAAGGGGGGAGGAGAGAGGGCGAGAAGAGATAAACCAAAGATCTTATATGCATACTAGAGGTCTGGTGCATGAAAATTCATGCACTGGACGGGGGTCCCTCAGCCCGGCCTGCACCCTCTCATAGTCGGGGAGCCCTTAGGGTCGAGAGGCGACCCAGCAATCAGGGGAAGGTGACACCCCATCACACCTCTGCTGCTGCCACTGCCGGCAGCGCAAGCCTCGGCTGGCCCTGTTACCTGTGACTCCGGCTGGCCCTGGGCAGCTGGGCAGCCACCATCTGAGGCTCGCCTGTGCCTTGGGCCGGTCCTGGGAGGCTGGGGGGCTGAGGGGACTGGGGGACTCTGGAGGCAGGTGGATGGAGCGGCCAGACCCACCTGGGGGCAGGCCTAGCCTTGCCACACGCCTGCCACCCCAGCGGGGCTGAGGGGACCGGGAGCCGTCATCTTGTGGCTGTGGGTGCTGCCATCTTTGAGGGCATGGCAGTGAATTAGCATGTTCCCTCCTTATTGGCTGTGGGCACCGCCATTTTTGAGGGCAGGGCAGTCAATTAGCATATTCCCTCCTTACTGGCTGTGGGTACTGCCATCTTTGCGACAGTGTGAGAGTCAATTAGCATATTCCCTCTTTATTAGATAGGATTAGAGGCCCAGTGCACGGATTAGTGCTCTGGTGAGATCCCTCGGCCTGGCCTGCACCCTCTCGCAATCTGGGACCCCTCAGTGGATGTCAGAGAGCTGGTTTCAGCCTGATTCCCTCAGGTCAGGCCGAGGGACCCCACCGATGCACGAATTCGTGCATCGGGCCTATAGTCTATGTGTGTATATATATATATATATATATATATAGAGAGAGAGAGAGAGAGAGAGAGAGAGAGAGAGAGAACTCCCTTATGTAATTTCTTTTAAAACCTCAGTTATAATCTGCAAGAATGAGCCCTTATTGGAGCTATAATCATGTATAAAGCTGCTAACATAAAGGCTTGTGCTGAAAAGAGAGTAGGAGAGATGAGACCATATCAGAGACAAAATAAGAGAAAGGAATTCCAAGGAATGACACATAGACACTCTTGCATACTGCTGATTGGGGGGCCTGAGAGTCCCCTGCTTTTTTTCACTTGAGAAGAGTGCAATAAGCAATAAAAAAAGTCACTATTAGTTGTATAAACTAATCAGGAAAGAATTCTCTTAGCTAGAGAAAAAGATACTATAAAATAGGAGGTTAGTAGCAACTGTAGATTTATGAGAGATGGAAGGCAATTGATTTCACATGGATGAAGACCAAAAAATGTTAAATCTGTGTTTCTTGGATAGATGAATGAATGAATAATTAAATGTTTAAAAAATTAAGTACAAACATTTATTCCAAAGGTGTAGAAATCTAGCATCTAATAGATGAAAGGTGAGAGAAGTAGCTAAAGCTTGAACTTTTTGCCAGTCATGGAAAAAATAAGTAGAAGATTGATGTATATGAGAGTGATATCAGTGGGTTAAATTTGGGGAGAAAACATTGGCTAGGAATCCAGTCAGCTATGTTTGTAAGAAATTAGAGATAACAGAGATAGAAACAATAGGAATGGTGTAAAAGACAAACATGCAAAAGATATTACAAATATAGAGCTGATGGGTCTTGGAATTGGTTTGATATATTGTCTGGGTGAATTTGGAGTCAAGCTAACTCCAAGATCCAAGCATTAGTGGCTATGAAAATGTTTACTCTATTACAAGAATTACAGAGGAGGGTCAGATTTAGCTAGACAGGCATGTATGTAAAACTGAGGAGAGGTAAAAATTACTAGTTCAGTTCAGGACATAATGAGTTTAAATTCCCATCAAGCAAGATGGTCAGAAGATAATTTGTAATAAGGCTGTGTAATCCTCGAGACTGAAATCACTGAGAAAGAGTATAGGGACAAGAAGAAACTTTGGGGAATTGTAGGTTAAAATAAAATAAAGGAGTGGTTATAGAAGAAATCTGTACTGTTATATAAGTCAAGGCAGAACTATTAAGAAGGAAGTACATTCAGCTTTGCCCAAATGAGTATTGATGTGGAGAATTGAGAAAGACATTTTGTAACTTGTTTATGGAAACCTTTAAGAATGTGATTTTAGTGAAATGTAGGTCTGGAGTCCAGATTGTAATGGGCTATGGAGGTGGTGCATACTGGCATGAACATGGCATATATAGAATCCTCTTTTTAAAGTTTGCTGTAAGACAATGGCTTGACAGAGTAGTGAGCTAAATGGGATGTAAGGTTCAAGAAATGTGAAATATGCAAGAGCAGGAACTGTGTCTTAGCTATTTTCTATCTCCTATGGATCTTTGCACGGTTTGGGCACAGAGAAGTCTCTTAACAAATAATTGTTGAATTAATGAATAAATGAGCAAGAAGACCAGCTGGAAAGCTATTTACTTTCCTGTCCAGAATCTTGACACCCTCATCCTTGCAACTATTCTGGGAATAGACAACTTAAACAGAACTATCTATTTGCACTGTGATTCTTACTTATTCTGAAATCTCTGACTAGTATACCTATACACAGAGGAAAACACCAATTGCTGAGACACAACTTTAAGCTAATAAAAATCAGTCATATTGTTAGACACAAAGCTGAATAGTCTTTATTGGACTGAATTATATTAATTTTTAAGTATTGCTTCTGACCCATGAATATTTATCACTGTAGGTTTGTGTGCATCTGCTTTGATCATAACATTCCAAAAGTGTCATCTCCTAAAATAAAGGAATCACTCTAAAACTTAGAGATGTACTTACTATTGTATTATCAATAGCTGAGCTGGCTTCATTTGAATAATAGCATCATCAATCTACTGCCCTATTGCTCAAATGACCAGTTACATAGCACAACCAACTATTGTAGTTTTAGAGAATCAAGAATATTTACATTTTTATTGAGAAAACAGCTTGCTATTCATGTCTTTGACCTTGGGAAACTGGTGATCTGAAAAGTGATCCATGGTCAGCAACAACAAAATCATTTCATAAGCTGACAGATTTCCATAGACTATGAGTTAATATTGTCTAACTTGCTACATGTTGTCATTTTTATTACTTATCATGCCATATACTGAATAAATATATTGAGCATAGTTTAAAGGTGTTTTGACTAGATCAAGGCTTAAATTTTAAGAAGTTAAATAACCTACCAGTGAGAATGAATGTACATATAAAATGTCATAAACTACTTCTGAAATGTATTAAAACTTAAATGTCAAAAGTGACATGCTAGCATATTCAGGAAAAAATTAGAATTTATATTGTTTTAAAAATTATTTTCAAGATTTTAAAACAAATATGAGTGTATTAGTTTGGTAGGGCTGCTATAACAAAGTGGGTGGTTTAAAAACAAATTTATTTAATCACAGTTCTGGAGGCTGGAGATCCAAGATCAAGGTGTCTACAGATTTGTTTTTTTCTGAGACCTCTCTTTGTCTTAGAGATGACTGCGTCCTCATTGTGTCCTCATGTGGCCTTTTCTCTGTGTACATCCCTGGTGTCTCTCTATATGTCATAATCTGTTATAAAGACATAGGGGTCCAGTGCACGAATTTGTGCACCTTGAACTGTGGGCCATGTGGCTGTGGTGGGCACAGGGGTGGGTCTAGGCCCATGCTCCACACCCCCACCTGGCCCCTCCCATTGCAGCCCCTGGTCCCCTGTCTGCCGGCAGCCCTGCTCCTGCTGCCATTCCCACAGGCTAACTGCACTCCCACACACTGACAGTGCTGGCCCCACTCACACCTGCTGATTGCGTGGAGTAATTGGGGCCAGTGCCAGCAGCCAGTGTGAGTGGGGCTGGCACCGTCAGCGGGGTCAAGTGGCAGATGCCAGCCCCGATCGCCCCTCAGGAGCAAGGGGAGATGGAGAAGCCCTCAGGGGCTATCAGGGCCAGCAGCTGCCGCTCACGCCCGCTGACTGCGCCGAGTGAGCGGGGACAGCGCCAAGTGATCAGGGACAGCGCCAAGTGATAAGGGACAGCGCCGGCAGCAGGTGTGAGCACCAGGTGGGACCATGGCATGCAGGAGCAAAGAATTTTCAGTAATCACTAGAGGCTCGCCCCGATGACAGCGACCGGCACCCCGCCTTGGTCTGCTGCCCCCGCTCACCTGCTCCACCATCCCGCTGCAGCTGATGCCTGCTATGTTCTGCGCTCTGCCGCCTGTTGCCAACACCCACCATGTTCCACACGTTTCCCCTGGTGGTCAGCACATAGTGACCGGTTGTTTGGTTGTTCTGCCATTTGGTCTATTTGCATATTAGCCTTTTATTATATAGGATCAGTCAGACCGGATTAGAGCCCACTCTTAGGGCCTGTTTTTAATTTAATCACCTCTTTCAAGTTCCTATCTCCAAATGTAGTTACATTCTGAGGAATTGTGAGGTAAGGCTTCAACATATGAATTTTGGGAGAACATAATTCCAAAACAATGAGCTAAAGTATTGGTAGAAATTTCTGTTCATTCAAAAAATTTCCCATGATTCAGACAAATGTGGAATATATTATGAAATACATATGTATCTAGTGAATAAATTGTGAATAAACAAAGAAGCCACTACATTGCAGTGAATCAAGGATTAGACTTTTAACCAGATTATTTGGAGTCTAGTCTCAAAATATGCAAGGATATCACAGAGTGATTTTGAACTGTCAATAGTAGACACATTCTGGTTGACTCTTCCTAAAAAGGCAAATAGGAAAGCTAGATGTGGGGCATAGACACCAAATCCATTTAAGCAATTTTAAGCTTTCTCTCTTAAGTGTCACTTCTATTTGGATGGATTCATTGCACAGTGACTGCACAGGAACATGAAAAATCACAAAAATTGCACCCTACATTTATTTATTTCATTTTGCTACTTTGGCTTATATTGTCTGAAACCAAATTGCATTAGTATATCTTTCTCATATGTTTTTATTAAATAATAGTTTAAAATTTTTCTGAGATAATTGTTTCCAACTGAAATTTCCTTCTAATATCGACCCCTCTCCCCCAAATTCATCATTATAATTTCACATTATAGACTTGCTTATCTAAAAGGGAATAGTATTGGGAAAAAAATTAAGAAATACACATAATCACCAATTTTATATTGATGATTTTAATAAATCTATTACCAATTGGCTATTTATAATCTATACATTTTTTTGGTTCAGATATCATGTTTTTTTCTACTGGGACATAAACAGTATTTTGCTGTTATAGAAAATTAATGAATTCGAGCTAACTGTATCTTAGTCTTGTTAGAAATAGCAATAAATCGATCTAGCTTCAACTAGCCCTGGTGATTTTGTGCAAAAGAAACCGACTCCAGGAAGTCCATTCCAGAAGAAAATACCTTTAAGGGAGTTGACATTTTCTTCAATGATATTTCAAAATATGTGACTTTCCATATAATTATATATAAAAAAGACTGTAGATCTAATCCATTATGTTTTAAATAAGGAAGCTTGAATAATGTGAGTGATAAACATTAAGGCCACAACCTTTGTTTTGTGGAACATGGGCGGGTGCTGGGACCCTATAGCCACAGGTAATAAAGACAAACATTTTTAAGAAAAATGATTAAACATGGCTAATTCCCCCCTTAGTTTCTTATGAAGGAAGTACACATATGTTGAATTATTTTATTTTTTTCCTCACATGGGTTTTACATTGTTTTTAACATTATTTGAAAATTTTCATCTTATTTTTTAGGCTGAATTTCACTTAATACCATTTGCAGTTGAAATTCGTAAAGGGTTTTCACATATACCTGTCTAAGTGTTACATGTGACCTGGGTAGCATGTTATCCTCATTTTCAGAAGAGAAGTTATAACTAAGTAGAGTCAATGGAATTTTCCAAATATCACTGTACTCTTTTACTAAGGTTTAAGTAAAAATCAAATTATATTTCATAACCTTGTAAAAATGTTGAATATCATAAGAAATCAAATAAGTACAAATTAAAACAGTGATACACAATTTTAAATGAATAATTTATTAAGTAATATAAAAATATTAATACTCAGAGATAGTAATTGGCAAGGAAACCATTCCTTTCATATAAGTCTATTGGAACCAATAATACCTTTTTGTTAGCAATATATTAAAACAGTGATAATTGCTTACCAGTACTCAACAGCCCAGTCACATTAGAAGTTTATTCTAAGAAAATAATTCTAAGTGAACATTATTAGGTCTTTTCCAATAAAATTATCATTGGTAAGAAAATGGAAACTACTTAAAGTGTAATAAGATGAAATGGCTAATTAAATTACTGTACATCATATATTTAAAATGCTATATAACCATTAAAATGACTATGTAGAGCCCTGGCTGGTGTAGTTAGACAGTTACTCCCAACCGTGGCTTTATTCACTCTAACCTCCCAAGTTTAGGAATTCTGAGCCTTTAGCTCTTGGGGAGGTTGCCTGGCTGGAGGGCTCATCCAGTGAATTCTGGGAGTTGTAGTTCTCTAGTCTGAGAGTGGTTGGACTTGTCTCTCAGATGGAGCCCTGGAGTTTGGGAAACACCAGCCTATGTCTGAACCAGGAAACTTGGTTCTGATCCCCTTTTAGGTTTTAAAAGGCTCAAGAAACTTCATTTCCCATGCCCTGGGATAAACAATGTATGAACTGGGTGCTTCTAGGACATCCTGGGAGTTGTAGTCCTTTAGCCAATATTGAAGGCAGACCTACTCCTGATTGAGATCAAGGGTCTCCAGGAATTGTGTCAAGAATTTGGGGATGCTAAAACTTCAGTCTTTCCAATTCAGCCTTGCCGAGACTTCACAGAAACGTTTCAGGTTCGATTTCCAGTCAAGGGCATGTACTTGGGTTGCAGATTAGATCCCCAGCCCCAATCATGCGGGAGACAACTAATCCATGTGTATCTTTCACATAGATGTTTCTCTCTCTCTCTTTTTCTCTTTCCCCTACCTTCTTCCCTCCCTTCTACTCTCTTTAAAAAACAATGGAATGATTAGTGACTTTGAGCATGTTTTCATATGCCTCTTGGCCTTCTGTATGTCCTCTTCTGAAAAGTATCTATTTAGGTCCATTGCCCATTTTTTTTATTGGATTGTTTATCATCCTTTTGTTAAGTTATATGAGTTCCCTGTAAATTTTGGAGATTAGGCCCTTATCGGAGATAACATTGGCAAATATGTTCTCCCATGCAGTGGGCTTTCTTGTTGTTTTGTTGATGGTTTCTTTTGCTGTGCAAAAGCTTTTTATTTTGATGTAGTTCCAATTGTTTATTTTCTATTTAGTTTCCATTGCCCTAGGAGCTGTATGGAAGATGATATTGCTTCAGCCTATGTCTGAGATTTTGCTGCCTGTGGATTCCTCTAAGATTTTTTATGGTTTCTCATCTTACATTTAAGTCCTTTATCCATTTTGAGTTAATTTTTGTATATGATATAAGTTGTTGGCTTAGTTTCATTTTTTTGCATGTATCTGTCCAATTTTAAAAATACCATTTATTGAAGAGACTGTCTTGACTCCATTGTATGTTCATGCCTCCTTTGTCAAATATTAATTGAGCATAGTGGCTTGGGTCGATTTCTGGGTTCTCTATCCTATTCCATTGGTCTATATGTCTGTTCTTATGGCAGTACCAGGCAGTTTTGAGAACAGTGGCTTTGTAATATAGCTTGATATCTGGTATTGAGATCCATCCTACTTTGTTCTTCTTTCTCAGGATTGCTGCAGCAATTCGGTGTCTTTTCTTATTCCAGATGAATTTTTGGAGAGTTTGTTCTAGGTCTGTGAAATATGCCATTGGTATTTTAATCAGGAGTGCATAAACAATCCAATAAAAAAATGGGCAACAGACCTAAATAGATACTTTTCGAAAGAGAACATACAGAAGGCCAAGAGACATATGAAAACATGCTCAAAGTCACTAATCATCCAAGAGATGCAAATCAAAACAACAATGAGGTACCATCTCACACCTGTCAGAATGATTATCATCAACAAATCAACAAATGACAAGTGCTGGCAAGGATGTGGAGAAAAAGGAACCCTCGTGCACTGCTGGTGGGAATGCAGACTGGTGCAGCCACTGTGGAGAACAGTATGGAGTTTCCTCAAAAACTAAAAATGGAACTCCCATTTGACCCAGTGATCCCACTTCTAGGAATATATCCCAAGAAACTAGAAACACCAGTCAGAAAGGATATATACACCCCTATGTTCATAGCAGCACAATTTACAATAGATAAGATTTGGAAACAGCCTAAGTGCCCATCAGCAGATGAGTGGATTAGAAAACTGTGGTACATCCACACAATGGAATACTACACTGATGTAAAAAAGAAGGAATTCCTACCATTTGCAACAGCATGGATGGAACTGGAGAGCATTATGCTAAGTGAAATAAGTCAGAGAAAGATAAATATCACATGATATCACTCACTTGTGGAATACTAGTATAACGAACAACATAAACTGATGAACAAAAACAGATCCAGAGACAGAGAAACATCAATCAGACCGTCAAACCTCAGAGGGAAGGCAGGGGAGGGTGTGGGGAAGGGGGAGAGATCAACCAAAGGACTTGTATGCATGCATATAAGCATAACCAGTGGACACAGACACTAGAGGGGTGAGGGCACAAACAGAGGGGGGGGGCAATGGGAGGATAAGGACACATATGTAATACCTTAATCAACAAAGAAAAAAAAAAGAGAGAAAAGCAATGGGACAAATATCCTCGGGTGAAGATTAAAAAAATAATAATAATACTACAACACACAAAGATGTTCATACATTATTAAATGAAAATAATGATTTGTAATAGTGTGTATATATCATATATGTTCACAAATAAAAGTAATTTACTGTGTATACATAGAAAAATGTTTCAAGGATATACATCATAATATTAGCAGAAAATGTTTTCTTTAGTCTTATTGAGAACAATTATTTGCTTATCTATAGTCATTACAGTTACTGCAGTGAACATGAATTTCTCTTATTACAACACAAAATTTATTTTATTATTTCACTTATGTATAAATATAGATATTTTACTTATCACTCTTATTTGAATACTGACATTTCTGAATACCTAGAACTGGAATAAAATCTTAACATCAGTAATTAGTACGACTTCATTTACAATTAGAGCATTGTAACAGATAAATAAAAAATGAGGTTACACTAAATTATGCTGTTGTCTAGCTGCATTTTATGTCTGACTATATAAGTTAAAACAAAGTAGTGTCATAACTAATTTAAAGACTATGTATATATTGAGGCTAAAGCAAAGGGTTATCTCATAAAAGTTATTCATATTCTTTATGAATTCATGTAAAAAGAGATAGGCTAGTTTACATAGTATTTTACTTCCTCAATGTCTGTCTTCTTTAATTAAATTGAACATAATGCCTAGTATTATAACATTAAATATTAAAGATATAATAAAAAGGTGTTAAAGGTGTTAGTTGTAATTGTTAGTGTTGATTGTGTATGAGGTGTGTGTATGTGTATGTGTGTGCATGCACATGTGATTTCCTGGCCATAACTTCTGGTAAGACCTGTTATGTCAGCATTGTAAATTTGTTGGTACTCCAAATCTCTCTTTTTCATTAAATTAACCAATTGATGTCTAAGGCGATCAATGGGTTCTGCAGCAGCTGACATGCCTTCAGCAAAGTTAAATAGCAGGATTTGCTCAGTTCTATGTGACAGTTTAAATTGAATCAGCTCCTTTTCTCAGAATAATATAATGATTTCACTATTTAAAGATTTTTAAAAGTGTCATTAAAACATGTTATATAGATAATTTGGTTTTATATATAGCACTATAAAAATGTATACCTGAAATAATTTTCTGTATCATTATTTTGGAATAGTAGATGTCTTTGCCATGGTATTTCATTTTATAAACCACTGCTAAAACCTTTTTTTAAAACATCTTAATATTAAGATTATCATTCTCAGAAAAATAAGAGGTTATCAAGGTGTGGTTTGTTTTTTTACTTGGGTATAATTGACATAACATTATATTAGTCTTAAGTATACAACATGACAATTCGATATTTTTATATATTGCAAAATGATCACAATAAATTTTGTTAGTGTCTGTCAATTACAGTTTACATTCAATATTATTTTATATTAGTTTCAGGTATACAGCATAGTGATTAGACAGTCAAATACTTCACAAAGTGTTCCCCTTGGTATTTCCAGTACCAACCTGGCACCATACATAGATATTACAATATTATAACTATGTTTCCTATGCTAAAGTTTACAAGCCCATGACTAATTTGTACATCTTAATCCCTTCATCTTTGTCATCCAGTCCCCCAAACTCCCTCCTCTTTGGCAGACATCAGTCTGTTCTCTGTATCTGTTAGTCTGTGTCATTTGTTTGTTCATTTTGTTGTTGTTGTTGTTCTCTAGATCTCACATATAAGTGAAATCTTATGGTGTTTTCCCTTCTCTGAATGACTTATTTCATTTAGCATAATACTCATAATACTCTCTAGGTCCATTCATACTGTCATAAGTAGTAAGATTTTATTTTTTTTATGACCGAGTCATATTCCATTAATTGGCATGTGGGCTGTTTTCATATCTTGGCTATTATAAATAACCCTGCAATGAACATAGGGGTGCATATTATTTTGAATTAGTGTTATGGGTGTCCTCAGATAAATAGCCAGGCTTGGTACTGCTGGGTCATAAGGAAGTTCCATTTTTAATTTTTTGAGGAACTCCATACTGTTTTGTTGGGTTTTTTGTTTTGTTTTGTTTTTTGGTAGTGGTTCCACCACTCTGCATTCCCACCAACAGTGCACGAGGGTTCTCTTTTCTCTACATCTCCCCAAAACTTGTCATTTGTGAATTTATTGATAATAGTCATTCTGACAGGTATGAGGTGATATCTCCTGGTTTTAATTCTCATTTCTCTATTAGTGACTGGGCATCTTTTCGTATGTCTATTTGTCATCTGTATGTTCTTGTTGTAAAAGTGTGTATTTGGGTGCTCTGATCAAAATTATATATATGATTTCAGAGAGGAAGAGAGAAGGAGAGAGAGAAACATCAGTGATCAGTGATGAGAATCATTGATTGGCTGCTTCCTGCACACCCCCTACTGGAAATTAAACCCTGATGGGAATCTAACCCTGACCTCCTGGTTCATAGGTCAATGCTCAATCTGGCCAGGCCTCTGACCATTTTTAATTGTATTTTTGGTTGAATTGTATGAATTCTTTATACATTTTGGGATTTTAACCCTTAACTGATGTATCATTGGGCAAATATCTTCACCCATTCAGTGCATTGTCTTTTCATTTTGTTGATGATTTCCTTTTGCTGTACAAACACTTTTTAGTTTGATGTAGTCCCATTTGTTTATTTGTTTATTTTGTTTCCTTTGCCTAAGGAGGTATCTCAGAAAAAAAATATTGCTAAGAGAAATGTCAGAGATCTTACTGCCTAAGTTTTCTTCTATTTGTTTAATGGTCTCAAGACTTACATTTAAGTCTTTAAACCATTTTGTTTATGATGTAAGGATATGGTCTAGTTTCATTTTTTTGCATGTGTCTGTCCAATTTTCCCAACACTACTTATTGAATAGACTGTCTTTACGTCATTATTTGTTCTTGCCTTTTTTGTCAAATATTAATTGACCATTTAGGCATGGGTTTATTTCTGGCCTCTCTATTCTGTTCCATTGATCTATATGACTGTTTTTATGCCAGTACTATACTGTGCTATTTTTATTACTATGTCTTTGTGGTATAGTTTGATATCAAATAGCATGATAGCTCCAACTTTTTTCTTCTTTCTCAAAATTACTGTAGCTATTGATGGTCTTTAGTGGTTCCATATAATTTTTAAGTTATTTTTTCTAGTTATGTGAAATGCACCATTGGTATTTTGCTAGGAAGTGCCTTGAATCTATAGATTGGTTTGGGTAGTATGGACATCTTAATGATGTTAATTCTTTCTGTCTATGAGTATAGTATATGCTTGCATTTATCTGTATCTTCTTCAGTTTCTTTCTTCATCATGTTATGAGTTTTCAAATATGGCTGTTTTACTTCCTTGGTTAAATTTATTCCTAGGTATTTTTGATGCAATTATAAATGGGATTGTTGACTCAGATTTCCTTTCTGATGGTTCTACTCTTGCTCTCGTGGTTCTGCAGCTGTATCAAATGCCTGTCCTAATACTGGTAGCTGTCTGGAAAATATCTTTATATTCTGTCTTCACTTCCTTATCTCATTTCCCCTCAGACCCTATTAGGTCCCCTTCACGTTCCAAATAATCACGGTATACTGGATTCTTTTTTAAGAGGCAACATCCTAAAGAAACCAAATTAAAATGGCATTGTTACCTTTTTATTCTACCCCAGCTTCTTAGAAAAGTTTGTAAAGCATTTGATTGCTTTCCAAAGTGAAGTGAGGGAACTCTTCAGTTAAAATGCACCTTGAAGGTATCCTATTATCTAGTATCTGAAGACATTGCTGGAACTATAAGGACCTATACTAAAAAAAAAAAAAATTCTACTCTGACTTTAAATTTCCTTGGTGCTGTCATTTATATGTGACATTCCTCTGAGTAATGGATTCCGCATAGCTGTTAGGTCTCATCTGCTTGCTATTTTAACTTCCAGCTTCTGAATTCTAGCCCAATAACTACAGAACACCATACCCCTGGCTCATTGTTGCCAAGTCTGCACAGAATATGATATAAATAGCATTGCAGATTGCTCAGCAGCATCATAGAGGACCTAAGGGGATAAGGTGAAAATAGTGAGCATTTTGCTTTGGCCCTTTTAATCCTTGAGAGTTTCATTTGGTAGACGGAATCAAAGCCAACGTTTACATTGGAATAAAAACAAAAGTTAATAGAATGGAGATTATCTTACTATTATTTCTTTCTTTTGCCCAATGATTAAAATAACAAGGTCACTTATAATGCAAGGTCATTAAAACAAAGACTTAACACTAAAAGTGTCAGTGTTTGAACATGTTTACTTAAAAGTGAAATAAAAATCAGGGAAACAAAATAGTTTTTACTGGCTTGAAAGTTGATATGTCTGTATATGGAATTTTCTTCCACTTGGATGGTGGCTGTGATTCAGCCAGCTCTCACTGCTCCCTCTCTTCTCAGTTTATCAAGCAAGTTTAGTGTTCTTCTTGTTTCATAAAGGAGTTTTCTTAATTACAGTTAGTTGACCAGTGTTCACTGGCCTGGCAAAATACCCAGAGCCCTGAGGCAATGATGTTCTTGGTACACACATATATGAGACAGACAACAATAAAGTTAGAGAGAGAGGAGAGAATTCTTCCAGCTCCTATTCTGTCTTAGCCAGTTCTAAACATCTTGTCTGAAAAGAATCTATACTAATAAAAGGATAATATGCTAATTAGACTGGACATCTTCTGGACAAAGCCACAATGGTGGGGCCGAGGCAGAGACAGTTAGGGGCAATCAGGCCAGCAGGGGAGAGCAGTTAAGGGAATCAAGCCATCGGGGGAGAGCAGTTAAGCAGTTAGGGAGATCAGGCTGGCAGGGGAGAGCAGTTAGGGTGATCAGGCTGGCAGGGGAGTAGTTAGGGACATCAGGCAGGCAGAGTGGTTAGGGGCAATCAGGCAGGCAGGCAGGTGAGCAGTTAGAAGCCAGTGGTCCCAGATTGGAGAGGGTGCAGGTCGGACTGATGGACTCCCACACCCCACCATGCACGAATTTTGTGCACCGGGCCTCTAGTAACATAATAATGAATTTGGTTTTGATTCTTTTAAACCTTTGATGAGCCATGGCTGGAAGCTTTGGCTGTCTTTTCATAGAATGAAATGTGAGGGGGATGAGGGTTAAATTAAGCAAGACAAATTATCTGGGTATTATTTTCTTAATTTTATTCATAAATGTACGAACAGGCTTATGAGAAATGCATGTCACATCCTGGTACTTGTCAATCCTGGTTCTATGTTAGAATAGCCTTGGAAACTATGTGGGTACCCTCCTACCACCATTAATCTGGTTTAATTAGCCTGGAGTATGTCCAGGGCATCAGTAGTTTTCAAAGTTTTTTAGATGGTTCTATTATGCCCCTGGGGTTGCATTTAAAGCAAACAATCTGAGTTCTGGAATGATATTAGTTTTTTAAACAACTAACATTTAATTTCAGATATTGATATGTACTTTATAATGTAAAAATATAAACATAAATTTGATCATTGTCTCTGACCTCAGGAATTAATTAGATAGTTCAAAGAACTGGGATGATCACAACTTAACTTTAATACTAGGATTAATTGGTACAAATAAATCATAGAGAACACGGGCACCAAGACATTGTTTTTGAAATAAAAACTTTCAATCTCATGAAGAAACTGGTTTGAGCTCAACCTCAAATAGAGTATTCTTGGCTAATGATCAGCATTTTCAGAGACTCTGGAGAGGGCAGGGCATGTTTGGGAGACAAAAAGTAGTTTTGGGTGGTTAAGTTGATTGATACAATAGGCAGGAAGTTATGAAAGCTTCCCAGGACCAGACATGTGCAAGGTCTTACATACCAAAAACTCATTCAAGTATAAGAGAAATAATGGAAATATGATAGCAGTGTCAAAATCTTATGTTTTACATTTTGAACAATATTTTCCAAATGCTCTTTAGGCTCCTAACTGGGTCAATTCTACAAAGAGGTTTTAATTAGAAAAACCAGGAATCAAACTCAAATATGAAAGCAGAACTCATGAGGTCTTGAACATCACACCATATTGCCTCAGGCTTCTCATGTATATGGTAATGAGATAAATCCTTCCCATCTTATACATTGGCTGTGATTGATTGAATGAGATAGTGCACCTATGATATTTCACTGCATGCCTGATACATATTAAGTGCTTGGTAAATTATATATTTCTGTCCTTTGGTGCTTTCAATCTGGTAGGCTCTATGCTTGTGTTCCCTCCAGCAATGCAAGCATGCACACTCGGCATTTTTACCTGCAATGCTTAGGTATACACTGATTGGCAATCTCCTTTATCCACATTCTTAATATAATTTCTCAGTCCTCTTATCCAATGCAATTTAATAGATGTTTACTGAAAGCTTACTAGTGCTTAGCAGATCATGTAGGAGACCCTGTGTTAGGTTAAGAGGATACAAAAATGAATATGGCATATTCTCTGCACTACAAGAGCCTGAAATCCAATGGTTAAAATAAATAAATTCATATTCATATCAATATCTAATACCAAGTTCAGTGTGGACATAGCTTTGACTGCCTGCTAGAGGCATATATAGAGCAGCTGTTAAAATCTTCTCGTTTTGTACAGTTTATTTTTTAAGTAGGCCTTAGCATATTGGCTGATTTAAGTTGGAAACATTTGGCAAAAAGCCTAACATATCCTGATTCAGAAATTACACATGAATTTTAATCAAATTTATCTTAGGAAGTAGAGGAAAAAATGTCTAATTGCTCAGTTTGTGATTTCTTATCTTTTTAATAACCAAGCAAACAAAAACTAATTTATCAACTGGACAGTTATACTGCATTTCAATATGATTGTGTCCAAAAATATAAAGATATATTTTATAGAATTCAGTAAATGAAACTTTTATTTCCTCTAATAAATTATCCAGCAGTAACCCTTGTCAGTTCTCTAAAGTCTCAACTCAAATCACTGAAGTAGTTTACTTATTAAACACATCTATAAAAATGACAACACTGACAAATTGTCCCAGGGAGTCTTTTGATTAGCATTGGTTCTGTTTGTTTCTTCAGTCTCAAATGTTTTATTAAATATTTAGGTTCTTTTTCATAGATACAGTCAATATTGGAAAATTGAAAGTTCCCTGAAGCCTGAAATCTATGAATAGTTGTTACAAAAACTTGAGTTATTATTTGGGATACTTTTATCTTCCATACTGTTTATGCAAGTCAACTAATTCACATTAGCTTATCTCCCAGAGAAAGTAAAACATACAACCATTGGGGCATTATTTATCATTAAAGAAAAGTAAACATACCTAAAAATATCATTACTTAATCAGGAAATCCACTCGAAAGAAAGCCCCAGAAAGCAAATACTAAGTTCTTTTCAGTCATTTAATTTTTTTTAAGTTAAAGGACCAGCATCATATCTTTTTAATATAATACCAAGATACTATAATTAGACTGTTTGCACCTTTCATCACACTGCACAGCCTCGGTGTTCTCATCTGGAAGACAGTAACACATATTGTGTAAAGCTAAATTTGGCTTCCAATCTTAATTAAGAAAGTGCAGTTATGTACAGCAAGACAAAGCCCTCACATTTCCCAATACCCAGTACCCAGTGAAGACATAGATTCCTCACTGCCTGAATCAATACTGGTATGCAGGCACGTAAGGATCAGAATCTTCATCACTAGCTCATAATTTCCGATTACTTATTGTTTATTGGCAAGGTACTCTTACTAGTCACTCTATTGGGTACACACATAACCAGAATGCTGACAATAATGCTTTTACAGCTGAGGGTTCCTCTGGAGCAAAAGAAGAAGCCTCTGGAAGATGACAGTCATATACAAAATTGCATTTTATGAAGTAGGGAAAACTACTGAGAGACTAGAAACACATATGAATATTACCCACCGGATACAACTCATATATATGCTTATATAAGAAACTTCTTTACGATACTCAAAAATAGGCTCTCTTTTTATGAAAAAAAATACTGGTATGCATTGTAGAACTAAGAGAGAATTTGAAATGGAGAACACTATGAAGAAATTTAAGGTCAAAGCTCTGGTAGGGATAACCTGAGAGTGTGTTGGAGAAAGGATATTAAGAAATATATTTTCCTAGTGAATAGTGATAATAATTTACTAATAATAGAGCTGAAAGATAGTTGAACCTATCTTTGAACATCAGAGTCATATTCATTTAATCAACAAATGCTGAGTAGACACCTAGGCACAAGGGATACGTCATAAATGAGAATGATATTCTCTGCTCTCAAGAATAGCAATAAAATGTAAACTAGTAAATGAACAAATTAAATTCAAACTGTAGTAATATTATGCAGAAAATAAGAACATGTGATGTGATAGAGAGAGACTGGTTAGAAGATCAGTCCTAAAGCACAAGTATCTTGGAATATTATAGAAAGAGCAAGAAGGCCTGTGTGAGTGACACACTATGAGGGTGGAAGAGAGGGATTGGAGAGATAGTCAAGGGCCAGATCTTCCCTTTAGGCTATGTAAGGAATTTGAATTTTATTCAAAACATAATTCTAACTGCCCTGACTAGTTTGGCTAGGTGGATAGAGCATCGGCCTGCTGACTGAAGGGTCCCAGGTTCAATTCCGGTCAAGGGCATGTACCTTGGTTGCGGGCATATCCCCACTAGGGGATATGCAGAAGGCAGCTGATGGATGTTTCTCTCTCGTTGATGTTTCTAACTCTCTATCCCTCTCTCTTCCTCTCTGTAAAAAATCAATAAAATATATTTAAAAACAAAAACATAATTCTAGCAATTAGAGGGTTTAAGCAGGAAAATAAAGATTCTTTGCTCTAGGCAGTGGTTCTCAACCTTCTGGCCCTTTAAATACAGTTCCTCATGTTGTGACCCAACCATCAAATTATTTTCGTTGCTACTTCATAACTGTAATGTTGCTACTGTTATGAATCGTAATGTAAATATCTGATATGCAGGATGGTCTTAGGCGACCCCTGTGAAAGGGCCGTTCGACCGCCAAAGGGGTCGCGACCCACAGGTTAGAACCGCTGCTAGAATCTTCACCCCTAAATGCTGCCTTACATTTTTAAAAGATCGCTGTGACTATCGTGTCAGAACTATGTTTTAAAGGTGGTGGGTGCAATGTAGAAAGAGCCATTGGAATAATTCAGGCAAAATATAATGGTGAAGTTGACTTGGTGTGTTAGCAATAGAGGTGAAGATAAAGGAACAAAGTTAGCATCTCTTTCAGAGTTAGAGCAATAGGAACTGATACACGGATTTGCCTGCTGGAGACAGAGTTAGGAAACTACATAAAACTTGATGTTTATACAGATTGTTTATAAGAGTGGGAAAATTGTCACAAAACCAAGTGTCATGCCCAATTTTGAACAAAATTATTGTGTCTCTGCTCCAGAAATACTGCAGGTATCTCTGATTAGGATACTTCAAGGAGAAGGAAAGAGATTTTTTTTAAAGGCCTAGAAAAAGCTAATGAAATGTTTAAGGGGTAGAGATCTGTGGAATGACTGCCATGTGAAGGGAAAATGCCAGCCCAGAGAGCCAGAAGTCTTGAGTTCCACATCCAGCTCTGTTTCTGTCTCAAGGTGGAATTCTGAGGAGTGAGCCTTACCTTCCTCAAGCTCTGTCTCTTCCTTTGTAAAACAGAGGGCTGTGGAAGATTTTCTCACACATGGGTAAGAGATGCATGATAAAAGTGTGTACAACTGTGTTCCAGTTTTTTTTAAAATAAATTACAGAATATTTTAAACCTTGGAAAAGAATAAATTTTATTCATGTGAAAGGCAATACTGTTTTATTTAAGAAATGGTGAAATTATTAAGTGTCTGCCTTATGTATTGAATAACTATCCATTCTCCAAGTAATAATTAATTTTTTATGTGTTAGGCTCCAAAAATATAAAGGTCTTTTGTTATTGTTGTTGTTAATCCTCACCTGAGGATATTTTTTCCTTTGATTTTTAGAGAGAGTGGAAGGGAGGGGGAGAGACAGAGAGAGAAACATTAATGTGAGAGAGACACATCGATTGATTGCCTCCCACGGGGATCAAGCCTGCAACCGAGGTATGTGCCCTTAACCAGAACTGAGCCCATTACCCTCCAGTCTGAGGGCTGGCATTCTAGCCACTGAGTCATACTGGCCAGGACCAAAAATATAAAGTTCTTTTATATGATCATGAAATCATGTATAAGGCAGTTATATGGCATTTGCCATGTGCCAGATACTAAGTGCTTTAGAAATATTAACTCAATTCTCAAGATACCCTTACAAGTTAAGCGCTATTTTTATAACTAGCACATAGATGAGAACATGAGACAGAGAAATTAACTGACTTTCCTAAGGTCACAAAGTTAATAAGTGAATAAGTGAAGATTTTAATGCAGGATATCTGGCACTAGGGTCTTTGCCCCAAATGCTATAATATACCTAAGGTTGGTAAGTAAGGTCCTGTATTCTTCCTTTGAGAATTTAGCATAGAGAAGCAATTTCTGGATTCCTGATAAATTGTTCCCCATCACCATGAGGAAGAGAGCAAAGAACCTCAAATCCATAGAAAGGAATTGTGAAGAAATAAAGAAGAATTTATGAGCCAACGACTTATACATTCACTAGAGATGCTTGAATAAACTGACTATATATATAAAAGGCTAATATGCTAAGTGTTCATCCGCCCATCAACAGTTGCTATGACACACACTGACCACCAGGGGGCAGATGCTCAACGCAGAAGCTGCTGTGACGTGCACTGGCCATTTACAGAGAAACAGCATCAGGGACCTGGTGCCGACAAAGCAACACTTGGCTTCCCCCAAGTGGGACACAGAACCTGCCACCACCCCAGAGTGACAGCCCACCAAATCACAGCCAAGGCTGCTGAGACTCCATGGTGCAAAATGCAGCCCACAGCTCAGCCCAGCCCAGAAATGGTCACTGTGGGCGCCAGGTTATGACATTGCGTAGCAATGCCCGGCTTCCTCTCCCTAGCAACTAGCCTCTTTGCAGTTTCTTCAGCCCAAGAATACGACTTGCTTTATAGACAGGAAGGAACATTTACACTTTAACCAAACGTCTATAAAGCGTTTTCCTGTGCCTCATCTCACTTGATCCACACAGAAGTCCTGGAATACATAGATAGGAGACTCGGTGAAATCCTATTTTTTTTTTTTCATTAGCAGGAAAACGGAGATTTAGAAAACTTAGAAACTTGAGCCGGCTAAAAAGAAGTAAGAAATGGTGGACCTTGAAGATGACTTCAGGTTTTCTCACTGCACAGAATATAGTCAAACACTGCTGCAGTTACATATTTTACCCTTTGTTCTCCCTGCGTGATCTACAATAATAATCTGCTTCATATTGATATTTACTGCTGTGTTGCTGACAATTACCTGAAAGAGAAGTTGGGGTGCTTCACTAGGCTAGAAAAAGTTTAGCTAAATCAGAAAACAGGTCTAATTAAGAAAGTTTATTCTATATCTATAAAAGGCTAAGTTGACCCATGCATGCTCAATACATATAAAGCTCTCGCTGGCGCCAATCGCACGTGTGTTTCCATCTGTCATTGTTAATAGTGAATTTGGTTGACACTTCTATTATAGAAAAAGGGAGAATAGCAATATTAAAATATTTCTTCTAATTAATTTCCTTTCAAGCCGTAACCGGTTTGGCTCATTAGATAGAGTGTCGGCCTGCAGACTGAGAGGTCCCAGGTTCGATTCCGGTCAAGGGCATGTACCTGGGTTGTGGGCACATCCCCAGTGGGAGGTGTGCAGGAGGCAGCTGATCGGTGTTTCTCTCTCATTGATGTTTCTGGCTCTCTATCTCTCTCCCTTCCTCTCTGTAAAAAATCAATAAAATATATTAAAAAATTAAAAAAAATAATTAATTTCCTTTCAATGTGCATGAATTTGTGTACTGGACCACTAGTACAATATATGTTTATTGAATTAATCCATGCTAGAATAGATTTCGAGTGGATTCATTTACAACAGGCACATTTTCCCTACTAATCTTTAAGATTATTTGATTAAAGGGTATGAGGGGGACTGGAAAAGATCAACCAAAGAACATATATGCATTGCCCATGGACACAGACAATAATGTGGGGAAGGCCTGAGATGGGGCAGGGGCGGGTGGAGGGGGACAAAGTGAGTGTGTAGGGAGGAATGGAGGACATCTGTAATACTGTCAACATTTTTTAAAAAAATGAGCTCTAATGAGTTTGGCTCAGTGGATAGAGCGTCAGCCTGCAGAATGAAGGGATGGGGCTTTGATTCCAGTCAAGGGCACGCACCTCAGTTGCAGGCTCTATCCCTGGCCTGGTCGGGGCACTTGTGGAGACAACCAATCAATGTATCTCTCTGACATTGATGTTTCTCTCTGTGTGTCTCTCCCCCTCCCTTCCACTTTCTCTAAAAATCAATGGGAAAATATCCTCGAGTGAGGATTAATAAAAAACAAACAAACAAAAAGATGAGTTGATTAGAATGATTTAGAAGATTTTATTTTTCCCAAAGAGTGAGAGGAGAAGGTGAGAAAACCTTGAAGGATATGTTGTAGAGCTATTTACCAAACTTATATTTTCTTAAAAGTACACATAAAAGTTGGGTAGTTATATGTATGTAACTATCATAAATTTTGGACTTACTTCAATTAGGTTACCACAAAATTAAATTCACTTATCTCAAACAAGAACTTTTCTTCCACTGAGTTGGAAGATATAGAAAGACTTTTATCTGCCACAAAGCAAACCTCATCCGTTATTTTTTAAATTTGGTTTTATTTGATTACTGTGAGAGAATATAAAAGTTAAAAATATCAAGTATGAATATTTGGATAAAATCAGACATTGTAAAACAAGCACAATTTTTTAAAATTCTAAAGTATTTTTGGATTATATAAAAGAATATTTTATTAATTAATTACAGTATTATAATACGCTTTTTAAATTCAATTTATTGGGCAATGGCAATTTATTTATGATATATTAGTATACAGTCACATGCCATTTAATGACAGCGATACATTCTGGGAAATGAATCCTTAGGCGATTTTATTGTTCAAACATCATAGAGTGCACTTCCACAATCTTAGATGGTATAGTCTACTGTACACTTAGGCTATATGGTATAGACCCGTGGTCAGCAAACTGCGGCTCGCGAGCCACATGCGGCTCTTTGGCCCCTTGAGTGTGGCTCTTCCTAAGCCTTAGGAGTACCCTAATTAAGTTAATAACAATGTACCTACCTATATAGTTTAAGTTAAAAAAATTTGGCTCTCAAAAGAAATTTAAATCATTATACTGTTGATATTTGGCTCTGTTGACTAATGAGTTTGCCGACCACTGGTATAGACTGTTGTTCTTAGGCTACAAGCCTGTACAACAAGCATGTCACACTCGCCACGGGCTGGCCGGGAGTTTGCCGTGCTTGCAAACATGTGACTATACAAAACAACACAAGAGCAGATCAAGCACAAGTGAAAATGATGCAACCAAGGGATGTAGTAACCATGAGATGTAGGAGGCTGATTCTGGTGTAACATGGCGTACTGTTTTACAGCAAACTTTTTTTTATAAGTAGAAAGATAAATAATAATGAAAGCATGGTATAGTAAGTACAAACCGATAACATAGTCATTATTATTACCAAGTTTTATGTATTGAACATAATTGCATGTGCAATACTTTTATGCGGTTGGTAGATTTGTTTACAGCAGCATCACCACAAACACGGAAGTAATACATTGCACTACGCTGCAGAACAACTAAGACTTATCTAGGTGATAGGAATTTTTCAGCTCCAATAAAATGTTATGGGACCACTACATGTAGCATTATATGGCTCGTTGACCAAAATGTTGTTTGTTAGGTGAAACATGACTGTATTTGGTTAACCATGTTTGCTGTTTGCATGACTAGTTTGGGTACAGGAAATGTTCTTTCTTGGCATTGTGAATTTTTATGGGCAGAGTGGCCTTAAACTTATAAATCTATCCTTTACCCATTGCTTATAATAAGCTAGGCACCTGCTAAACACATTACATAAGTTATTTTGTACATCATCCAATTGGTAGGTTTGTTCTCATCTTCACTTATCAGATAAATAAATTTAGACTTATAGGAGTTAAATAACTTACCTAAGGCAATATATTTCAACCAATCATATTTGATTATAAGATTCCTGTGCCAAAAGCCCAAATCCTATTCATAAATATACAGTCAATATCATTGACTTAACGTATATTAAATATATTTAATATGTACTTTTAAACTGCATTTAATCTAGACCTTGTTCTTTGTCCATACTGTTTTTAAAGTCATTTCTTTTCACAATGCTATTTTTTGCCTCTTTTCATCACTGCTGCACTCATTTAGTTGCTAAATATTTCTTCTTAGGATCAATGCCTTGCTCTCTGATCTCACTTCTTTATCTCACACTCTTTAGTAAATTTGGTAGTGTCTGAAAACTTCAGTTTAAATAAACCTGTTTATCCAAACACTTCTGTGTTCTTTAGTGTAAATACTATAAAATTCTTTAAGTTGTTTTATAAGACTCTTGATAACCATCCCCTATTAATTACTTTATATCTCTCATCTTTCCACTGTCAGCTCTTCATTTTATCCAAGTTGATTTCCTCTCTGTGTTTAGGAACTTGTGATACTCATTTTCATATCAATATGTTTTTAATTGCTCATTACCCATAGAAAAAAATCCAGTTAAATGCCATATCTCTAGGCGAATTTTAGCTCCTCCATCCCATATTAATATGTTTCTCCTTGAAACTTTATGCATTTATAATCTGTGCCATTCGTGAGGTATTTAATCATATTTCTAATATTATCATATAACCTGAGGTGTATACTCATTTCCTCTTCAGCTACTGGGCTTTATACAATCTGTACTACTGATTATTATATGCTGAGTGAATAATAACTGCAGTCAGTTATACATTTACCAAGGTTGCAAATGTATTCTGACTTGAGAATAATCAAAGGTTATTGTAAATGCAGTATCAGCGAAACGGTTTTTGCAATAGCACTATTATCTTTACAGAAGGTCCTTGGGTTACGTCGGAGATCCGTTCCTATGGCTCCAGGTAACGTGATTTTCACTCTAAGTCAGAACCCACCTACATAAGCACCTATGTCACTCACATGGAGCACATACACAGCAGTAATGAAGTGAAACAGTAAAAAATAAATAAAAGAAAGATAACAATTCCTGACCTTTACTGGTGGTAAATAAATAATAAAAAACATAA
Organism: Myotis lucifugus; assembly: GCF_000147115.1. Lineage (NCBI taxonomy): Eukaryota > Metazoa > Chordata > Mammalia > Chiroptera > Vespertilionidae > Myotis > Myotis lucifugus. Next base: position 585,554 of record NW_005871517.1, read on the forward strand.
AGCACATATGTACATACGTCGAAATGACAGAACTTTTTTTTTTATAAATAAATGGGAGATGGCGACATAACCACGAAAGGACGTACGTCGAGTCCGACATAACCTGAGGATTGTCTGTGTTTTAATACTCCAGTTTGTAAAGGTGCAACAAAGAACAATTATGTATATGTTAAAATTAAAATAGGTAGTCCAACATGGGAGCTGAATGTATTCATCAATATGGAAATTTGAGAAAAAAGTTCTAAAATTGCAGGTTTCAAAATTAAAGTGTATATTACAATTTAGGATTAATTTTCTAAATAGTCAATGCTTGAATATGATATTTCTTTTATAAAAGATATATGAAAATGTTATATTGATTCCAGATGTCTTTTGCTATTGTTTTGCTCCCATATACAAGTTCTATCAGAATATTTATAATTTAATAATACTTACTAAATATAAAAATTTTTGTTTTTTAAGACAAAGAATGTCAAAGACCACTAATTCATTTTTATTCACTTAACACATATTTATTGAGGACCTGAAATGTATTAAGCACTGTATTAGAGGATAAGAATTTTAACACAAATATATCTTCTTCTCACAAGTGCTCACACTCTATTGTGGTGGTCTTGGAATCAAATCACTGAAGAACAATCAAATACCTGCTACACTGGAGGTGTGTGTACTTGGAATAGAGGGGAAAGACAAATTGGTGTATGTCGATAATGCAGTTGTTTTGATCAAATAGTATATTTTATTTTAGTGACTAGAATATGTCCCAACTCAAGGAAATCTGATATACAAATGTTTAAATAGATTATAAAGGGAAGTCTGCTAAGGATTGCTCCCTGTGTTTAAAATATTTACACAATATATATAAATTTCTTACACAAAAAGATATATACAGCAATTTCACAAAATTTTATAATGTGCCCAGCTTCTGATTAATGGGATTTATAGGTCTATAAGAGAACACTGCCTCTGTGGTTCTAGGTTTTTCAATAGGAACAGTTATGATGGGTTCATGAAATACTATAACTGGTTTTATGGAAGGACTCCTGCTTGCCATGAAAATTGGGTTATCTGAGCACCAGATTACAAATGATCTGCCTGGGTATAAACTAGTTATTGGGAAATTCAGGCTTAGGTCAATGGCATTAATGTATGGAATGGCTCTATATGTGTGGGACTAGATATGAGCCAAATCAAGAGACCATATTCTGATCAAACACACCACATCTATAAAACCTGCTGATCACACAGCCATATAGAGCTATAGCAAGCAATGCATTGGATGTTCTGAGTCTTGAGTGTCTGCTATTGCTGCATACAATATTTCATCCTTGAATGTGCCCTTGTGATCATGAGAATCCCATGTCTAAACCATGCTGGCTCTATATGGGTACTATACTTATACTGGATAGAAGATGTTGTTCCAGTTTACTTCAATATTTCTAGAACATTCTAATGAAATGTAAACTAAGGTTTTGGAAAACCATTAAAAATATTAATAGGAAGATATCAAATAACTGTTTGGTAACATCATTAGTTGTTATTCAACATACAAATATTTGTGATACTGAAAACAAAACTAAAAGTATCATTATGCTATCCAAACACTGTTTAACTGTAAAAGAGAGGGCTCTTTATGGTGGAAAGACATAGGAAACATCCATTCACCCTTCAACTAATTATATAAGTAATCATTTCAAGCTTCTATGGAAAATAGGAAGAGCTATACCTGAATTCTTACTTATAGGGAAGATAGATTCAATGAAAAGTTTAGAAATTTTAAGTCATAGTTTAGTATTTTATCTTTAATTTTTTTTAAAAAAAGCAGGTGGCAACTATATGTGTGTGTGCATTTTTGTATATATACATATATATTCATATAAGGACAAGGTATTGAGCTAAAGAATTAGAGAGACCTGGCTTCAAATCCTGGCCTGTTCTTATATCATCTCTGTGACCTTGAACAACTGTTAAAACCTTCATCTCATTTCTGAAATGAGTATATTAATATCTACATCATTGATTTTATAAGAATTAAACAGAACAGTATTTGGAAAACCCAATTTGTAGTAGACAATAAATTGTTATTATTATGTTGATTATCAATAGGCTTAATAACTCAATAAAAAGAAAATGTATGTTTTCTTGTTAGTAAAAAATTTATGGTATATAATTCATTAATTTTTGCATTAGTTTTCTGCACTATTCAGCTACATAAATGCCACAGATAGATGACAGCAGGACATTCACAATTGTCAGATTGAAGAATGGATTGTGAATTTGTGGCTAAGCCAGCAGATGATATGGTTGTCAAACTTTACTGAGATGTCAGAGTACATGAGACTTTGAACAGTGAAGAGAAAATGTACAAATCATGCATATAAACCATTGTATTATGAGTCTATTCTTCAATTCTAGTTTGAAAGATAAAATGTCTTGCTTACTTTTTTCATGAAGTGAGGTGGTCACACATAAAGCATTTTTATGCAATAAAAGTTGCGAAATACATTTTTATTTCTAACTAGAGGCTCAATGCACAGGTTCGTGCACCGGTGGGGTCCCTCGGCCTGGCCTGCAGGAATTGGGCTGACATAGGCCCTCTGACATCTCTTGAGGCATCCCAGATTGCGAGTGGGTGGTTCTTGGGTGATGCACCCTGGAATCGGGCTCCCTCCTCTCTGGTTCCAGGTGCGTCACCGGAGAACTGCAGTTGCCAAGTCACTGCAGCTCAGCAGCTCCTGCATTGAGCATCTGCCCCCTGGTGGTCAGTGCATGTTATAGCTACCAGTCAGATGGTCAGACGGTCAGACCAGTTGCATATATATATATATATATATATATATATATAGTCTGAATAAAACTATAATTATTTTGCTTTTTCAAAAGAAAAGAGAAGTGTCTAAGAGAACATAAAACCATTAGTTAAAACCATTGACTGTATCTGTCAATTAAATCCCACAAAATAGTGCTTTTTATTAAAACAGTTATTTATAATCTAAATACCATCACCAATTGTCCATTAAAAGTTGTGGTTCACCCCTCTTTGCTCTAGGTGACAGAGTAGGCATGCTGTTCCAGAAACAATGGATAACCAATGAACTCTATGATGAGATCTCAGATTATGGATTAGAATGCAAGTAGGCCTTAACTTTTGGCCCTCCCACATATGACTTTGAGCAAGTGTTCTAGGTACTCAGCACTGCATAAGGAAATGCCCCCAAAGTTTAATAACTTAGAAAAACAATTTATTTTGCTTATTAGTCTATGGTTTTGTCAAGGTTCAGCAAGGAGAGCTCATCTGCTTCATGCAGCACCAGCTGGTGTGGCTCCACTGGGGCCTGAAGTATGTATCTACATTCCAGGTAGATTACTCACCTGATTGGCAAATGGTGCTGGCTGTCAGCTTGGAGCTCAGCCAGAGCTGGGGGTCAAGAGCCTAAGTTCTCCCATGAGCCTCTCCATGGCTGCTTGGCCTTTCTTTGGGCATGGTGAAAGTAAGCATCACCAAAGAGTCAGGCAGAAGCTCTGTCGCCTTTCATGACCTAGCATAGGAAGTCATATAGACTCACTGTGGTCACAAGAACACCCAGATTCAGGAGGAAGGAACATAAACCTGAATTCATTATGGAAAGAGTATCCATGAGGTGTTGTCAGAAGCATATGTAGGGTGGGAGATATTGTCTTAAGGCCCTTTTAGGAAATTGCAATCTGCCATACATAGCAACTTACTTAATATCACTTAATTTTAGTTTCTATTTAAACAGTAGTATTCTAAGCACCTTCTGATCATTTTACACATTATTAATTCATTAAATCCTCAATGCAACCTCTCAGTTAGTTGCTATAATTTATCCCCATTTTACAGATGAGAAAAATGATGCACAGAAAAATAAGTTGCCTCAAGTGAGTTAGTAAAACACAGAAACAGAACTTAAAATCATGTAATCTAGTTCCAAAACCCGCATTCTATGTTATTCTTTATAACTCACTAGAGGCCCAGTGCATGACAATTTATGCACTCGGGTGTGTGGGGGGTGTCCCTCAGCCCGGCCCTCTCGCAGTCTGGGAGCCCTTGGGGAGCAGGCCTAAGCCATCAATCAGACATCCTTAGCGCTGCTGTGGAGGTGGGAGAGGCTCCCGCCACCACTGCTGCACTAGTCAGCCCTCAGCCAGGCTTGTGGCTGAGCAGTGCTTCCCCTATGGGAGTGCCCTGACCACCAGGGGGCAGCTCAGGCCCCACCCCCCCATCGCCTGACTACCACCGCTGGTCGCAGCTGCCCCCCAATCACCATCCCCTCCCTCTGCCCGCTGGCACCCGCCTTGGCTGGCCTGGTGTTACCAGCTCATCTGCTCATCGGCCCTGCCCGCCACCAACCGTACATTCTGCTGTTCAGTTGATTTGCATATTAGGCTTTTATTATGTAGATTTTTCTAAGAATAACAAAAACAATTATATACAAAGTGATTTTCACAGTTGCTGGCTCATTCTGATTGCTCAATATTTATAAATGGCTTTTCTGTAGCTTTTATTACTAATATACCTTACAGTGAATTACTGGGTGTTTTCTCTATGGAGATGGTTTTACTTATTCATAAAAATAAATTAACTCTGGCTTAATGAGTATGCATGAAAGGAATATTGAAAGAAAAAGTTCAAAACTGTCATTACAGTATCTCTAGGAAAAATAGCAGTATAGGAATAAGAACCTCTGATTAGGGAATAAAAAGTTAAATAGCGCCTTAATTTAGTGTACCTGAAAATATGATGGCAGATTTAACAAGCACATTTTTAAAAAATGCAGTCCTAAATATTAAGGAAGTAGTATTAATATAAGCTTCAGTTTGGTTGACTAAAATATATCTGAGAGCACCAAATTGAATACAAATTACAGGGGGCCGGGGGAGATGGGGGAGCAAGATTAATCGGGGAATTTATATGCACATATTGCATATATGCATAGCCCATGAACACAGACAATATGGTGAAGTCCTGGGAGAAGCGGGTGCAGGGTGGAGGGGGTCAATGGGGAAAAAAACACAAAGTGGACATCTGTAATACTATCAATAAAGAAAATTTATTAAAAATTAAATAAATTCAAATTACATTAGAAGATGAATATTAGAACACTTAAAAATATGATCTGTATTTATAGAAAAATATGGTTAGCTTTTCATGTTGTGCAGGTATTATTACCAGATTATATTCAAAGTGGTAATAAAAACAAAAATGGGTTATAATCTTACAAACTATTAATATAAACCTTTTTATCTTCATACCTTATCTGAACTTTGCATGACACCAGCCTCAGACCACTAAAGCATTTCTGCTGTATATTCCAAGTAATGCCCTGTCCTTGACCCTTGTCCATCTCTTGAATGAATGTGCTTTTTTCAAATTATATTTAACATATAAATTTTGAATTTGCAAAAGAAAAGAGATGGTGGAAGATAAAAATAAGATCTATTATATCCACTTTATGCTTGCTAGTGGCAACTTGCCTGGGTTTGCCAGTATATATATCCCAGTTTATTTTATGTTAATAGTAAAAAACCAACACTTCTTTACCTAACCAAAACTTTAAAACATCACTGCTAATCTGAAACCTGGATGGTAGTCTTTTGATTCAATTCTCAAAGTCTTTAAATGGAATCAGACCCACCTACATGCAGTTTGGGAGTAAGCCTGGGAGTTCATGAACTAGTGTATGGCATTGCCTTCCCAAGCTGCTCTCTTTGTGTTCCTCTCAGTACTTTCCTGTTCCCTATGACTCCTCTTCAGTGTCTCTTGATTAGAAGGTTGGCTGGGGCTTTATTTACTCTATGCTGTTGTGCACTTCTGCAACTGGATCTGCATGGAGGACCAGGGGAGAGGAGGACAGTCAGAAAAAAAAAATGCAAGGAGGTGACTCCACTTTCTCAGAATCACATTTTCAGTGAAGGGAGAGGACATTTTTCCTCATTAAAAATTTTGGCTTTCGTTGGCTCCCATTGTTGGTCACCAACACCACTACTACTAGTATGTGGTTGCCTGAGGGCTGGGAATGAGAGAACAGAGGGGTAAGAAAAATAAAACAATGGAAGAAGGGACTTCCACATTCTTCCTATTAGGAGTTGCATTCCCACTTCCAAAGCCAAGATGAGCAGGCTTGTCCTAGAGCTCAGGCTGTGACCTGGTGCCCACTTTCAGTCTATTCCAGGCTACAGCCCAGCGTACACAGAAGGGGCAGGGAGGTAAGGAAGAGAAGGATGGTAAGCTTATCACCAGATTGGTAATACTTCAGACTTTGGTCTTCTCCAATATTCCCCCTTCTGCTAACTTTTTAGAGTCTTCAACTATCTGCTGGGAGTATTGTGCCCAGAATTTGTGGATAAGCAGGAGATACTGCATGCTTATGCCATGCTTTAAAGAACCAAAGCCCTTCTTCTGAATCTTTAGGATGAAAGCCCTGCAACCAACCATGTATTTTTGTATGTCTTTCTATTTGCTTATTTTAGAGAAAGTTCAATTTAAGCATTTCTTTGGTGACAATGAGAACCTAGAATTAGTAGCAGTGCACTTCTATATACATTATTTCATGAGGACTTTATAGTATCCCCTCTCCCCGTCAAAAGGAAGGTTAAGTTATTATTAGGAAACAAAATATTTATGTTTATTTACCCTTAGGTTTTAAGGGTTTTTTTCCTTTTCTTTTTATTTTTCAATTCTCTAATCTTTCCTGCCTTCTCTACTTACATGACAGCAAAATTTAGTTTTTATAACTGCAAAACAGAATCTAGGAAAACAATAATGATACTCCCTAGTCTAGTTTCTTACATTTTGTAATTCTAATGTTTTGAGAAATGATGTGGATCACATATTTTACTGATAAGTCATTCAAGTTTTCTAAACCTACAGACTATTGAACATCAATGACAGAAAGGCAGTCAATTATATTAATACTAGAGGCCTGATGCACGAATACTGTTCAGCCATTCAGTCAATTTGCATATTACACTTTAATTATTATAGATCAGTTCTTGTCGCACAAGACACAGTTCAATATATCATCATATAATGAGAATAGTTTGAACATTTCATCACTGAATGATTTCATCAAATGATGAGAACAGCATGATGTGCCAACTAGGATTTCTCATGGTCCTTTGTCTTAAAGTTTTCTGATAATAAAAATAAACCTAAAAAACATTGCTAGGAATGTATAGCGTATACATTCAATTTTTAAAATAAAGTTTGTGTGTAATAGGTATAATAGGTCATACATTTCTTGATTTTGTTTTAGAGACATAGTGTGTGTGTGTGTGTGTGTGTGTGTGTGTGTATACACTTTCCAACTGTATTTCAGTCAATACTCATTATCTAGCGATAATGAAATTTCAATACTCATTATCTGGAGATAATGAAATTTCAAACATCTATACAGGAAATTGTATTGAAAAGTATGTATTTAATTAGTATTAGTGGTATTTCAGTAGCTATACTCATATTGCATATGGCTTTAATACATGCTTTTCTATAAAAATTACCTTTATAATAGATATTTTATTGTTATTTAAGCAATCATAGTTTGAAATAGGAAACCATTTTAATTTAGATTATAGAATATGTAATTTTATAAGAATATTTATATATTTTGTATTTTATAGATCCACTTTTACCAAATTACATTGTATTTATTCTTTTAGCATCCTTCCTGCTTTATTAGTTGGTACACGGCAACAGAAAATCAAGAAATCATTTCACAAATACTTTATCACTAATGACTTGTTTGTAATTTGATTTTTTTCTACTGAATATACTCATTCCAATTATAGGATTAGAAATTTAGGAGAGTGTAAACTTTTTGGTGAATGTAGTTGATTAAATATATCCATTTACTTTCATTACCTCAGAACACTTCACCAATAGGAGTGAAGGGATATAGAAAGTTTATACTAACAAGGACAAAACAAAGGGTGAAGGGAGAAGAAAGTATAGCAGATGAGAAAGGTCAACATGTCAACAGAATTGTGGAAAATGAAAATTAAATGGAGGAGTGATAACTCACTTAGCCATGGTACCTGGGATGACTGTCTTCAGGGAGACAAGCTGCTTTCACTTCCTGCTATTCTGTTTTGTCTATGCCAAGGGGTGGAATTGCTAGGTAAGAAGTAGGTCTATGCTCATCTATAGTAGATACTGCCAAATAGTTCTCCAAGTGGCAGCACCAATTTAAACTTCTCCAGCAAGGTATAAGAGTGGGTATTGCCCCATATCCTCACCAAAGTTCGTTTGGTGTCTTTTTCACTTTAGCCATTCTGGTAAATGGTAACAGTGTTGCATTGTACTTTGAAATAAGTTTTTAAAGTTTGTCTCTAAGAAACCATGTATGGTAGATAGGAGTTGTACATTATAGAAGGGAGTGAAATATGAAGACAATTATAAAAATAAGAATCCAAGGTGACTAAAGCAGTATGGTTTTTTTACTTGTGACCAAGATATAGTAACATGTGCCTGAAATAAAGAAAATCCATGCAAAATATATGGAAAGTAACTTTTAAGACATAAAACATCAAATAACGAAAGACAGATATCATAGAGAGATGGTAAATAAAGGAGGAATACCCTATAGTTGTCCTAATTTAGTCTTTTGAGAAGTTCCAGGTCATGCTGCAGGGAGAAGGGACCCTGACTGAACCCAGTAGACTCCCTTCCTGGATTGAGAAGATAGGTATGAGAGTCCATGTAGAACAGACAGCTAGATTTCACAGGATAGAAGATGGAGGAGTAGAGTGCTTCTCTGAAACAGAACTCCAGAGAGCTGTCGAGATTTTCTGTGAGTGCTCACCTGAGTTTTGCTAATAAACAGATAAACAAACAAAGGAAATAAAAGGAGGACATTAAAAGATGCAATTCTTCCTAAAGAAGGCAGAAAGAGAAGAAAATAGAACAACAGAATAGATGGGACAAATGGAAAACAAATATCAAGATGGACTTAACCTGACCATATCAGTAGTCATATCAAATGTAAATAGTCTAAACATGAAAATCTAAAGGCAGAGATTATCAGTTTGGACTTAAAAAAGACAAGACCTAGGTAAGTACTACATATAGGAAGCATATTTAAAATATAAAACTTAAAATAGGTAATAATAAAGGTGTACAAGAAAACTTTTGTGGTTAATGGATATGTTCACTATCTTAATTGTGGTAAAGATTTTACAATTATATGCATATGTCAAAATTTATCAAATTGTACACTATGTCAAATTTTTCGCATGCCAATTCCATTTCAATAAAGCTGTTGAAAAGAGCATGGTATATGTGGGAAGTGGTAAGAAGTCTAAAATTTCTGTATCAATAAAATGCAGTAAGTTTGGAAAAATAGGTGTGACCTCCATTCTGAAGGAATTTAAATACTAAACTGAGTTTGGTCTTTATTCTAGAAATGAGGTGTTAGCAAACTTTTTCTATAAAGGGCCAGATAGCATATATTTAAGGCTTTGCAGACTAATAGTCAAAATCAAAGATATCATGTACCTATACAATGGCTGGGGAGGCAGGCGTATCTGAGATGATTGCAGTAGTGCAAGATGTGTGGATTTACTCAATAAAGCTTTAGAATTATGGATGGGAACTAAAATAGAATCACTGTAGATCTTCTTTATCCATTCATCCATTGATGGATACTTAGGTTGTTTCCATATCTTGGCTACTGTGAATAAACATGGGAGTGCAAATATCTTTTTGATATACTGTTTTGATTTCCTTTGGCTACAAAACTAGACAGTGGGATTGCTGGATCATATGGTAGTTCTATTTTTAATTTTCGGAGGAACCTCTATCCTGTTTGTTTTGTTGTTGTTGTTTTATAGTGGCTGCACCAATTTACATTCCCAGCAACGGTGCACAAGGGTTACATTTTTCCTTACATCCTCACCAACAACTGTTAATCTCTTGTCTTCTTCATGATAGCCAAAAATACAGGTGTGAAATGATATGGTTTTGATTCACATTTCCCTGAATGGTGAGCATCTTTTTATGTATGTGTTGGCCATTTGTATAATTTTTTTTAGAGAAATGTTTATTCATTTCCTATGCCCATTTTTAAATTAAATTGTTTGAGGTTTTGCTTCCTGATTATCATGTGACGGGCTCTGGATTTAATGGGGGGGAGAGGGGGGAGTGTGGAATAGGCCAAGGTTCCAAACTGGCGAATTCCTTGATATTCGCGACCCTCTCCAGTCTCAGGCTAGCGGCGCAGCCAGGTGAGTCTGGGGCTTGGACACGCTGACGTCCTGCACGGGCTTCCAGATGCCTGGGTTCCTCCCCAACCCCCCCCCCCCCGCCACGCCTCACACTCCCAACCCCAAACATATAAACTTGCTTGGGACCAGGAAAAAAAGTGTTTGAGGTTTTGTTTCTGCTGTTGTTATAGAGTTGTATGAGTTCTTTAGTAGTATAATATTTTGGATATTAACCCTTCATTATACATATGGTTTGCAAGAATTTTATGCCTTTTCATTGGTTGCTTTTGCTTTCTTTCTTTTTTTTTTTTTGGTTGGTTCTTTCGCTGAGCAGAAGCTTTTTAATTTGATGTTGTCCCACTTCTTTATTTTTGCTCTTGTTGCTTCTGTTTTTGTTGTCATATTCAAAAAAAGTATTGCCAAGATGAATGTCAAGGAGCTTTTCCCTCATCTTTTCTTTTAGGAGTTTTATAATAGTTAATTATCAAAACTCAGGTGAACACTTGCAGAGAACCTCTGCATTTCAAGTTAATTTTTGTGAGTGGAGTAAGATAGGGGGTTCAATTCCATTTTTCTGTATGTAGTTATTCAGATTTCCCAATATATTTATTGAAGATACTATCCTTTCCCCATTGTATATTCTTGGCTCCCTTTTCAAATATTAGTTCACTATTTATGTAGGAGTTTATTTCTGGGTTCTCTATTCTGTTCCAGCAGTCAACATGTCTAACTTTTATACCACCACCACATGGTTTTATTTACTATAACTTTATAGTGTAGCTTGAAATCAAGAAGCGTGATGCTTCCCATTTTGTTCTTCTTTGTGATTATTCCTTTGGCTATTTTGAGGGTTTTTTTGTGTTTCCATACAAATTTTAGGATATTTTTTTTCTATTTCTGTAAAAAATGGCATTGAAATTCTGCTAGGGGTTGCATTGAATCTATAGTTTGCTTTGGGTGATACGGACATTTTAACAATATTAATTATTTAAGTCCATGAACACAGGATATCTTTCCATTAGTTTGTGATCTCTTTAATTTTTTCATTAGAATCTTATAGTTTTTATTGTATTGATCTTTCACTTCCTTTGTTAAGTGTATCCCTAAGTACTTTATTGATTTTAATTAAGTTATATTATGAATAGGGTTGTTTTCTTTACATTTTTATGAACAAAGTCAATATAAAACTCTTAGAAAAATATGTATAATAAAAATGCAAATATAACATTAATATTGCTAATAAACAACTATTATAAATTAATAGAAAAAACAAGCAATCAATATAAAAAGATGAAAGCATGTAAAAGGCAGTTGATACATAAGTATAACAACAATGAATAACAATATCTGACCTAATGGAGCATACATGTTAGGAAGGTGGCTTAAAAAATTAAACATATCAAGTGTCAGATGTTGTTATGTTTTTGGAGACAGAACAGAGTGAAAGCTAATATGGAAAACAATGGTTTGATCTAGTGGGATTTGCAATTTCAAAAAGGGAATTCAGTCTGGGAAGACTTCATTAATATGGTAACATTTGAAAAAGACCTCATGTAAGGGAGGGAGCAAACCATGCAGATAGCTGGGTAAGAAGAGCAAGTGCTCAAGGCCCAGTGACAAGAGCAATCTTTGGGTGTGTAAGGTTCTGAAGGAGGCTAGTGTGGTTGGGGCAGGGTACCTGAGGAGAAAAGAGGTGATAGATGAAAGAAGCAGGGTCCAAGGGAATGGGTGGGGAATAAAATTGTGCAATGCCTGGTAGGCATTTAACAGGGCAATGGGCTTTACTTGAGGAGATTAGGAAGACATTGTAAAGTTCAGAGCCCACTGGTAATATGATCTGATGTATGTTCTAAGGATGTCACTGACTTTTGGGTTGAGAATAGACTGTAGACAGGCAAAATCTTAACAGAGGGAATGGTAGAGGGGAGCAGCTTTATGGGATGTGGCTGGAACTACAGACAGGCGAAACCATGGGTAAATTTGTAATGCAAGGTAAATATTTTAAACTTTAACTGTAAAGGTGATGTGAAGTCATTAAAGTTTTTTTAAACAGGAGAATGTAATGAACAAATTTATGTGTTCAAATATTGCACTATCCAGTATGGTAGCCACATGAAGTTACTGGACACTTTAAATGTGACTAGTTGGAATTGGAATGAGCCATTAATATAAAATACTTAAGGGATTTTAAATACTTAGTACAATAAAAATAAAAAAACCTCAAATGAAAAATATTTCAAAAGCTTATTTATATATTAAAATGATAATATTTGGGTATATTCAGTTAAAAATTTATTATTTAAATTAATTTCACCTGTTTCTTTTTAGTTTTTATTGTGGTTACTAGAGTGAAAATAGTTTATATGGCTCACAAAAATGGATGCTGAAAGACCAGTTAGGCTGTTATCAAGAACACTTTTAATATCACTAAGATATTCTAAAGTATTTTAAGAGATGTCCTAAGCATTTTAAGAGAATTCTGAAAGAAAATAATAAATTAACTGAAAACTCCTCAGATAAAAATTATTTAAATTCTTGTTTTAGTTACCAAAGGAAAAAAAAAGATAGCAATGTTTTGATACACAAAATTAAGTTATAAGTGACAACTTCATATGCTAAACAATGTTTATGGATGTTATTTGAATGGCTAATAACAGAAAGAAAACAAAATGTTTAAAGCCTTTGCCTTTGTGTCTAATAGGTTTTATATCGGTACTTAATAACAAATTTTAATTTATTTTTCATTTTTTCTAGTTTTATTGGGAAATAATTCACACACATTACTGTATAAGTTTTAAGGTGTTGAGTATGATGATTTGATTTGCATGTATTGTGAAATGATTAGCACAATAGGTTAGTTAACATCCAATGTCTTATATAAATAAAATAAAAAAGGGAAAAATATTTATAAGAACTCTTAGCATCTACTCTTTCAACATCATTCCTGTATGTCATATAGCAGTGTTAACTATGCATCATGTTGTATATTATCTATATATATAAAAGGCTAATATGCAGAGTGTCCCCTCGGGAGTTTGACTGAGAGACCAGGAGTTTGATTGCTCGCTGTGATGTGCGCTGACCACCAGGGGGCGGCACAGAATGAAGGTAGGCCCCAACTGGCAGCCGGCAGCCAAGGAAGGAAGGCCCTGGCTGACAGCGGGGAGGCCCTGATTGGCCATGATCGCCGACCAGGCCTAGGGACCCTACCCGTGTACGAATTTTGTGCGTCAAGCCTCTAGTATTCCTAATAATTATTTATTTTACATCTGGAAGTTTGTACCTTTTGACTTCCTTCTTCTAATACTCCTTCACCCCATTCTTCCTCTGATACCCACAAATCTGATCTCTTTTTCTGTGATTTTGTTGGTTGGTTTTTTTAGATTCCATATATAAGTGAGATCATACAGTATTTGTCTCCACTGAACTTTCATTGCAGTCCTATAGCATACATATTCCTAATAAATTTATTTTTTAAAATTGTCTTTTTCAAAAAGTGACTTAATGACCTTTATAATATTTAAGTTATATCTCAAATAACATTGGAATATACAGATGCTAGCCCCCATTTTAAATTTGCATATTCTCTCTAAATTGATTGGTGTATTATGCTTATCTATTTATATAAAAGCCTAAGCGATCTTTATGATCGAACAACTGGAACGACCAGTCACTATGATGCGCACTGACCACTAAGGGGCAGACGCTCAACACAGGAGCTGCCCCCAGCCCACAGGCCCTGATCACCAATGGGGCCTGCCAGCCAACCTCCTGGTCCCTCCCCATGGCCAGGCTCCCAGGCTGGGACAGGGAACCAGGGGTGGGTGGTGGTGGACACGGCCCCTTTCCCAGGGGGACTGAGGGCCAGCTCCCCTCCTCGGGACCGGTGGCCAACCTCCTGGGTCCCTCCCCCGTCCGTCCTCCATCCCTCCCCCAGCCAGCAGGCCCTGATCAGTCCACTGCCTGCCCACCATGGTGGTGGTTGGCCCCTCCCCCCAGCCGGCATGTCCCCATCACCCAATCGGGGTTGGCCCCAGGCTAGGACGGGGAACCAGGAGTGGGTGGCAGCGGCTGTGGGTGGTGAGGGAAGGAGAAGGGGGGGAGGCAAAGAGGTGGGGAACCGTGCAGTGGTGGCGTGCAGTGGCGGCGTGCAGGATGGCGAGGGAAGGAGGGAGTGGGCTGCAGGGAGGTTGGGAATCTGATCAGCCCTGATCACTGGCCAGCCCTAGGGACCCCACACATACACGAATTTTGTGCACTGGGCCTCTTGTAAATATTATAGTAGATTAACTATATTATTTAAATTTATAGTTAAGTTCAATATTTTTATTTGGCAAAGTATTATAAATGTCTACTATGAAATATATTTAGTTATTTTGAACCACATAATTAAGTAGAAAATATTATTACTGACAAAATATATGTAAACTGGATTTATTGAATAGCTTATGAAATACATTGTCTTGTAACTATTGTTATAAGATTACATATACAAAGTAAATATTTGCTAAAGAATTTTTTAATGAAAATATTAGTGAGGTAATTACATATTATTTATGTACTCTGCATTTTGACAGATTTAGAGAAATATATTTTTATTTTATTTAAAAAAAATTTGTCAACCCATAATTTCAGGTGTTTCTAATGTGCAGCCAGAATTAAGAACCAGTATTGCAGACTAGAGCTTTTCAAATAGACTGTGCTTGCAGCCCCCTGGGAGTCGTTTCTGATTCAGTGAGTCTGGAGAGCCCAAGACTGCTTTTAGAACAGGAGATGCTGATGTTACTGATCCTGGGAAAGGCACTTTGAGTATGGAGATCCTTCCAAGACAAGATTCCCATGAAATCCCAAAATGATTACCAAGCAGATAGAAGCTCCTTGTCCAGTTCTCTAGGGGAAAGGACTGCTTTTTGTTTTTTTATTTTTTTAAATCTCTGAGTGTGCAAGGAAAAAAAAAAGCTGCCAGTAGAACTCTAGGTCCTTCATGCCTGTTCTAGAGGGAGCAGCCTGGAGTGGGAAGAGAGGAAAAAAGCTTCCCTTACTCCTATCCCCCTCACCTCCTGCCTTTGCTATATTTAATCTTACATATGCAGGTTTATTTTGTTGTTCTTGTTCTGTGCTGTCCCTGCCACACCCCTCTCCCTTGTACACTCCCCCACCCCAGCCCACCGTCTGTTAACCCTGCCGAGCCTGAGCTTAGGCCGGGTGCAGCTGGCTCCCACTACGTGACTGCAGCTAGGTCACTGCAGTGACGCAAACCCCCAGCTGCTGAGAAGCTCACCTTTGGCACCAGTGTCAGTCCCTGAGGCCTAAGTGAAGGTGCTGTGCCCACACAGGCTGCCCCCACCTGCATCCACAGTGGAGTAGGCCTGGCCAGGCACAAAGACAACACCTGTGCTGCAGGGCTGGCGAGGCCTCAGCCAGAGGGGGAACCTCCTGCCTAAATATTTTGATGATAGTGTTTTTATTGATTAGCCATACAGTATTAATTAATTTATTATCAAGTTACAGAAGAGACTGTGTTGTTGTTATTTAAGTACCACCAATCACAGCTTAATAGATACTGCATAACCAACCATTTACTAGTAATTTTACTGTACAGAATTGATCATTTTACTTCTTAATTATTAGATCATTTACAAGAAGTATTTTTATAAAAGCAAACATAAACTATCAAAAATAACAGTTATAACGTGTGTGTGTTTGTGTTCATGCCTAGTACATAGTGTATTTCTACTATCAATAAAATTGCATTCATTTAGATTTGTACAAATATTCATCAACATATGTACCTACAGTAAGGTAGTTATTTTATTTTGACTCATTTAGGTAGGCTTTGATTGCTGCTCCGGCCGGAGCAGCGAAGGCTTTGAAGGCGGCTCTGGCCGGAGCGAAGGCCTGGGTCCCCGGTGCCGAAGGAAAACCGGTGAAGGCAGCCAGGGGAAGGGAAGGCCTATTGCATGAATCTTTTCGTGAAACAGGCCTCTAGTTTATTTAATATTTGTCTACTCACTTTTTAACTAATTCAAAATTTTAAAGTACATTTATTTCAATATAATAAATAGAAAAGTTATGTAACTAAAAAGTCATCGCTACCAATTCAATATCAACAAGATTCCCAGACTTGGGGTTTGGTGAACTGGGAGAATTTATTCAATCAAAACAAATCAATTGTGAAACAGTGTGTCTGTGAAACAGTTCAGTTGTTTAACAGCATGGATATGGAACAGCACAGCTTGGAACAGGCCGGGGAGGTAGCCCACGCAAGGAGGCTGCAGTGTCACAGCTCCCATGCCACAGCTCTGCTCAGACAAGACAGCTCCACTTTTCCCCAGCGAGACAGCTCCTCTCCAGTGTTACAGCTTCTGCCAGGGAAACACAATTTTCAATGGAAACTAAAAGTGTGCTCCAAGAGATAGAGGGGAGATTGACGCAGAAGTTTCCAACCCTTGTCCCTGATTGGTCCATTTCTATGCAAATGAGAACTCCAAATACTCACGGTTTGCTTGGTCCAAATAGCAGCATCCTCATTGGTCAGATGGAGCCATTCTGATTGGTTGGTGAAATGCAAATGCGGATATAGCTGCACAGCTCTGGTTGCATTGGGAAAGTCTCGGTCTTATTGGCAGCATTTTTATCCTAGGAGCTCTCTCACAAGGGTCTACTCAGAAGGCAGGAGCACAGTACAGCAGGCTTGGCAGGTTACTCTGTGGCTTTTCACAGTGTGCATGAGAGGCCTCTGTCAACAATGGCTGCTAGACTCTGGTTATAAATTTGGGCTTGATTAACCATAAGGAGCCCTTCTTGGCAGGTATGTTCTTATCGGGGTCAACACTTGTTTGCCATAATAAATATAAATGATTAAAAATAAAGTAATATAGTTATCAAAATGATATCTGGATCTTGCTTGCTAAGGTCTCTGAATATAAGGCCAGCTCTCATTTTGTTAAAAAGGTTTTTATGTTAGCCCTTAAGAAAGGTATTAAAGATACCCAGGCACCACCCTGGGACTTTGAGTGTTCAGAAGGACTGAGGAAGAAATGGAACATAAATACATTTTTAACAGTGTGGTTGAATGTAATTTAGTGCCATCTCTCAGGACTCCACAAACGATTTCCTTTCCTGCTGGTTATGGACATCCCCACACTGATAAGCACTACTGTTTTGTGTATGTGTGTTTGAGGTATGCATTTAAAAATTAGCTACCTAAAGTAAAATGTAAAGTCACTGTTGTGTTACTAATTTTGAATAACTAATTTAATTCATTAATATTAACATATGTTGACTTTTCTGTGTATGTGTGACATTGAACTCTGATATCCAAAGTGTATTTAAATTAAAATATGTTGTACAGGTGCAAATAAAAGAACTCTAGCAATAATAACAAAAATTATTTTTTCTATTTTTACAGCTTGCAGACCAGGATTCTATAAAGCATTTGCTGGGAACACAAAATGTTCTAAATGCCCTCCACACAGTTTAACCTACATGGAAGCAACTTCGGTCTGTCAGTGTGAAAAGGGTTACTTCCGGGCTGAAAAAGACCCACCTTCCATGGCATGTACCAGTAAGTCTATATTTTGCATTTGGAAATCCTATTTCAGACCCTTTTGGCCTCTATTCTAATATTTTTAAAATGTAGATATACAAAATTATGTACTATCAATGCTAATTGTCTTTGATAACAGTCAAGGAAAAAGTTTTTCTTTATTCTCAGCAGTTTTTAACTCCTTGCAAAGAATGTGTTTACTCATCAAAATTCACATTTATCCTTCACATGCAAATACCAAACACTGGTTT
This sequence comes from Myotis lucifugus, assembly GCF_000147115.1. Taxonomy (NCBI): domain Eukaryota; kingdom Metazoa; phylum Chordata; class Mammalia; order Chiroptera; family Vespertilionidae; genus Myotis; species Myotis lucifugus. The sequence continues at coordinate 603,575 of NW_005871517.1, forward strand.
GGAGACCTGTAAATTTTCCCTAACCATAATCAGTCCTTAGGAAATTAAAGTAGTTTAAGGCTGCCTGAGAATTTATAAGCAAAACTTCTCTTCTTTGCTTCCACCCTTGACCATTTTTTTAGGCAGTTCAAGTTAGGACGATCAAGTTTTCCATGTGAAGAAACTTCCCCAGGGGACAATAGCCATGGTGCTATTGTTATGTGGAAAAGTTTTGAGTTTTCTTTGACATTTTTCTTTAAAGGAAGATATTTCTGAGTTTGTTTACATTTCATCTCTCACTCTTTCTCCAATTTTGGGGTTGGAACCAGTAGATTTAAATCTAAATGTTAAGGTCATTTTAATGCATACACTAAGAATTTTAAATTATTTGTATCTGTTATTAAAGTATTGTGAAATATCTGTACATTATAAAAATAAAAATGAATATATTAATGCATTGCTAGGCTATGCAAAAGTAAAATGTCACCTCTTAGATAGTTATAAAAATCTTGTTAAATACATGAATAAGATAGTATAGTGACATTTTGCCCATATTTTTGATGAATTGGTGCCAAAATATTACTTATCTTGTATAATTCTTAGAGGCAAAAATATATTGAAAATTATGTAATGTGACATATTCCTTAGAGGCAATAGATATGTCCTATTTTTTTTAACTAATACAGTTGTTAGATTTGTCTGTATTACTACTGACTTTCATATAAAATATCTTTATGAACACATTTAATAAAAATGCAACACATTCATTAATAGATGTAATTCTTACTTTTTTGCAAATGCTGAGATACTACCTTATTCAGAAATTGGTAGCCTGGGAAATTACTACCTTAAAATTTTTCCCCCTAAGGAAATATTTTAAATTTACAAATAGGAAAAAGAAAATTCTAAATATAATTTCTCAAGTGATTTGGAAATAGTTTTGAACAGGAAGAGCTTGCTATTACTATACACAGGCAATCCTTCTTGCACCGTTTGTGTATATCATTATGTTATATTGTGGATAACATACACCAGCTTAGATAGATGGTGGGGTTTGAAATAGCTACAGTAATACCAGGCAAATATCTCTCAAATCCTGTATCAGAAAGTGAATGGAGCTTCTCATATGAGTGATAGAAGAGAATATCCTCCCTTTATTTTCTTAGGTCATAAATATACAGTTGACAAGTTGAAGGAATATATCAGGTCTTATTATTATAACCCTTCAGTGAGGTAGCAACATAGGTAGTTTGCAAGACTTATGGTTCTTTGGAGCAAGAGACTAATTAAGAAATAAATAGGGATGCAACAAGGTCTATGAACCTGGCAAACTAGTCAGTCAGTCATTGTTGATTCAGATATGTATATTTACCAGCTTAATGTTTTATGTTTTCAGGATTTTCTTTCATTTAAAAAAATCTTTTTTTATGCTTGATATTATAAATTACTAGAGGCCTGATGCACGAAGATTCGTGCAAGAATAGGCCTTCCTTCCCCTGGCTGCTGGCACCGCCTTCGCTCCAGCCCGGAGCTGCCTTTCCACCTTCTCTGCAGCCCGGAGGCACCTTTCCACCTTTGCTCTGGCCAGAGCTGCCTTTCTGCCTCTCACCTTGTTGCTTCAATTTGCATATTCCCTCCTTATTGGCTGTGGGCGATGCCATCTTTTTCACGAAGTTACAGTCAATTTGCATATTCCATCTTTATTAGATAGGACGTGCTTAAAATGTTTGCCTGCCTTAGCTGTACTAAGTGCAATTCAAAATTGTTTAATTCTGGTCATTGTTGGGCAGTGCTTTAGGCAGGGAACAGCATTCTATGTTGCCATCAGGGATTAAAGATAGAACTGTCCCCAAAAAGTTGAAAGCTTTTGTCAGGTCTCCTGGTCCAGTCCTAGGAGGCTCCCCTCTCAAGGCTTCTCCCTACTTCTTTTCCCTGTTTTAGCAAAGACTTAGCATAGTGTGTTAGTAATTTACCATCTTTTAGAGTCAAATTATCTGAGTATAAATCTTTGTTTTGGTGCTTTCTAGGTATGTAACCTTGGACAAATTATTTAACCTCTCTTTGCCTCAGTTGTACCATTTGTAGTGATCATAACAGTACCTATTTCATTCTTTTGTTATGATGATTAAGTTAATATTTGAAAAGTGCTAAGAACAATACCTAGCACATAGTAAGTATCTGATGTCAGTAAAGTTTTTGAATTACACTCTGATTAGATGAGAGGCCCTTATTGTTATTGCAGTATATTCAGGAAAAGGGAGACACATAAACTCCAAAGCATCATAGCTCATAAATATTAAAGGATTAGATTATTGGGAAAGAAAAATCAGGAAAACAACAAGTCAAGAGGTCATTGAACAATTAGACAATTAGACCCTGGTCCTTCTTAAGACGACCACCAGGGTTTACCAAGACACAGTACTTGTGAAGCTGCAAATCAAGCAAGTAGTCAACCCTTCCTATCTTCCATTAACCACAAACAATATTCAGATTTTAATATCTGCAAGCTCCCTTGACTTCAAGATCATATATCTACAAATTAGCCATTCTTTAATGCCTTTATTCCAATTGTGTATTATACAAAGGTCAGAATTCGGGTCAGGTGAACAGTCAATCCCATCACTTTCTGATAATTTTTGTCAGTGTAAGCCTTTGAAACTGTTTTTAGAGAATTTTCCAGGGGTTGAAAAGGAGGTATCTTTTCCCCTTAGTATCAGGGGCAGGGACATTTTGAATGTATGAGTTTAAAAGAAAATAAAGGAGTAAAATATTGGGAATGACTAACCAGGAATTTTGGCTGATAAACAGCATAGTAAGGACAGAGTTCATATAGGTATTTTGTATGATTATGTAAATGATATGATTTTAAGGACTCTAAGGAAGTCATTCCCTGCCTCTTAGTGCCATCAACAACCCTTAAGTTTCTGGTACAACAATGCATGTGATTTCACCATTAAGATTTCTAATGAACAAAATAAATAGACAAACAAAAAAGAAACAAACTCATAGATGCAGAGAACAGACTGACTGTTGTCAGAGGGGAGAGGGATTGGGAGGCTGGGTGGAAAAGGTCAAGGGATCCAGCAGCACAAATTGGTAGTTACAGTATAGTCACCGAGATGTAGATTACAGCATAGGGAATATAGTCGGTAATATTGTGATAAATATGTATGGGGCCAGGTAAGTACTTGAAGCAGCAGGAGGACCACTCTGTGAAGTACATGATTTTCTAACCATGTTGCTGTACATATGACACTGATACAGAATAATATTGAATGTAAACTGTAATTTAAAAAAATATATATAACAATAATTTAGCATTTGATAGCCCTGGCCAGTGTGGCTCGGTTGGAGCATTGAATATTGCTTTCTCTCTTTCAATACAGAGATATGTGTCTTTTTTTATTTCATGATCTTGAAACATGTAACATACATAATTTATTTAAATAAATATTTTTTTAATATTGTTTTCTTTTAGGACAGTTTTAGATTCAAAACAAAATTAAGAGATAATATGGAGATTTCCCATGTATCCTCCTACCTCTGATGTTCATAGCTTTCCTCACTATCAACATCCTCATCGGAATGATACATAGGTTACAACTGATGGATCTGCATTGACACACCATAATCACCCAAAGTCCATAGTTTACATTAGGGATCACTCTTGGTTTGTACATTCTATGGATTTGGACAAACACTATAGCATCGTACAGACTATTTTCACTGCCACAAAATCTGTGCCCTGCCTATTCATCCTTTCCTCCCACCAACCCATGGCAACCACTTATCTTTTTACTGTCTCATTCATAATACAGTATGTAGCCTTTTTAGACTGGCTTCTTTCACTCAGTAATATTTATTTAAGACTCTTCCATGTCTTTTTAATGGCTAGATAGATTATTTGTTTTTTAGTGCTGTCTGGGTGTACCTCAGCTCATATATCCAGTTACCCACTAAAGGACAGCTTGGCTGCTTTCCAGTTTTGGCAATTATGAATAAGCTGCTAAACATGAATGTGTAGCTTTTTGTGTGGACATAAAGTTTTCAGCTCCTTTGAGTAAATATCATGACATGTGACTGCTAGATTATATGGTAAGGGTTTGTTTAATTTTATAGGAAACTACTAAATTATTATTTTGCATTCCCACCAATAATGAATGAGAGTTCCTGTTGCCCCACATGCTTGCCAGCATTTGATATTGTCAGTGTTGTGTATTTTGGCTATTTCTAATAGGTGTGTAGTGGTATCTCGTTGTTGTTTTAATCTGCATTTCCCTGATGACATGCTATGCAGAGTGTCTTTTCATATGCTTATTTTCCATCTATGTATAAAGTTTTTGGTGAGGTCTCTACATAATGATTTGTAGATGTTTTGAAAAGTTGAAACAAACAAAAAAGATGTCTCATCATCATAGCTAACCTCTTGAACAGTTGTGTTGGTGGTGGTGGTGGTGAGGTAATCTGATCCTTGAACTTTATACTGGCCTGGCTATCATGGTTAATTTCCTCTTTTGACTTTTTTTTTTCTCACTAACTTCTGGCTCACAGCCTGTAAGTACACTCAAACTTCTATCCTTTAAAAAATGCTCCCAATCCAATATTCTTTCTCCTCAAAAACACATCTTGGAAAAGCAGTCTTCACTGGCTATAGCTATTTCTTCGCTTTTAATTTAATTTTCATTCTACTGCATTCAGATTTTTGCTCTTCACTCTACTGCAATCAGGTTTTTCTTCCACCACTTCAAGTATACTGTATAAGAAAAATTCACCAATGATCTTATTTGCCATTTCCCATTAGAAACATTTTTGTCCTGTTACATTTAATTATTTTTGATTACTCCCTTTTTCTTGAAACTATCTGTTCTCTTTCAGTCTAAGATATTGCAATCTTACCTTCACCCTCTTAATTTTTTCACCATTGTGTTTGTCCCTGTTAATGGGTTCTCTTCTTTTGCTCACCAGTTAAATGTTAATTATTCTCACATTCCTTTCTTTGCCTTTTTATCTTTTCACATGTTCTCTTCCTTAAATGGCACATGTAAATAGATGATGCCTATATTTTATCCTTATCCCAGTCTTCTCTCCTAAGTTCCAGAGTGTTCTAGCAAACTAATTATGGATCTGACAACCTATTTGTCCTATGGAAACCTGCCTGTATCTCCAACCTTCTGTTACAGGATTCCAGGGCAGAAAGAATAGGGAAGCAGACAGGAAAGTTAAAACAAGGCTGAACAGTGTGGGCAATTTGCATCCAGATTGTAATTAACAAACCGTTATCTTCAAATGGTTAAAAAACTTCCCTAATGAGAGAATTCAAAAAGAGAGGGGGAAAGGGAAGGGGGAAAAAAGGCAGTTTTACTCTCTAAGCAGAGAAGCCAGCAGTCTCAAGGCTTGGCAAGTAAGTCTTATTTCCAAGATGTTGAGGTTGTTCTCATCCTTAATGCCAGAACTTTCTTCTACTTGAAATGCCCTCTAGGTCTGCACATGACTGTTGCCTTTTTGTCATTCAGGCTCAAATATCAGTTCTTAGGACAGACATTTCCTGCCTACCCATTCAAAAATAGAATCCTTCCCAGTTACTCTTTGAAAATATCAGATTTATTTGTATAACTGCTTCCTTGTTTATTGTCATTCAACCCATGGTAGATTGAAAGGGCCATGAGGTCATGGATATTCTTTCTTTATTGTATCTTTTGCACTAATAATAGTACCTGGCAGATACTAGGCACTAAGTAAAATTTAATGAACAAATTAACTAACAATTTCGAGCTCAACCTGCAAAAGCCAATTTTATTTCTTTCTACCCCAGCTTGCTCATATACCCCTGGTGAATCTTTATTCACCTATCCATTCAAGCCAAAAAGTTTATATTCATAAGTCTGCCCCAACCTCAACATGTTCAAGTGGTCACAAGTCCTATGAATTCTACCTCTTAGCATTTCTTCAGTTCATTCTTTCCTGTCAATTCCTAACCCTATCCTTTTAGTTAAGGCCTTCAACTATTCCCTTAGACTAATTTAATAATATCTCAGCAAGTCTCCTTCCTTGTCTTTCATCCCTCAAAATATTTCAAACTATTAGAAAGTATTATTGCTAAAAACACAAACAAAACCTTTATCATATTTCCACTTCCTCTACCTAAAGTCTTTCAAAGCCCAATATTGTAAGAGTTAATTCAAGGACCTATAAAGTCTAGCCCTGGCCTGTTTCAACCTCTTCAACTTTAACTACATTAGGGTCTCTCTCATAGTCCTGTTACATTTAATTATTGTTGTACCAGCAGCATACTTCAGAGTTTGGGTCTTCTTGTTGTACCAGCAGCATACTTCAGAGTTTGGGTCTTCTTGTTTGTTGTACCAGCAGCATACTTCAGAGTTTGGGTCTTCTTGTTTTTTAAAAATTCATGTCTGTGGCCTAGCCGGTTTGGCTCAGTGGATAGAACGTCAGCCTGCGGACTGAAGGGTCTCAGGTTTGATTCCGGTCAAAGGCATGTACCTTGGTTGCAGGCACATCCCCAGTAGGGGGTGTGCAAGAGGCAGCTGATGGATGTTTCTCTCTCATCGATATTTCTAACTCTATTCCTCTCCCTTCCTCTCTGTAAAAAAATTCAATAAAATATATTTTTTTAAAAAAATTCATGTGTGTGTCCAGCCAGCATGGCTCAGTAGTTGAGCATTGACCTATGAACCAGGAGGTCACGGTTTGATTCCCGGTCAAGGCACATGCCTAAATTGCAGGCTCGATCCCCAGTTTGGGGCATGCAGGAGGCAGCTGATTAATGAATCTCATCATTGATCTTTCTATCTCTCCCTTTCTCTTCCTCTCTGAAATCAACGAAAATATATTTTTTAAAAAATTCATTGTCTTTTTTGCATAAACTGCAAAATATACAAAGAAATTCTAAGTAAGAAATTTAAAATGAAATACTGAAATGTTTTCTCTAGTTTCTTAATCTCCTCTATAAACTCTTAACTTTATTTCTCAGGTGACTCATTAATGTATGTTCTATGTTTTAAAGGATGAGCTGTGGGGGACGCTCCACAATATCAAGTCTGGATCAATTAGGGCAGGAGACCCTACTGCCTGCCAAGTCTGTTATCAAAATAACTGTCTAAGGCTTTTCCAGGCCAGAAGGGAAATTACTGAGGTTGAAGAAACAAAGGAAAATAAGAGTTACTAAGAAAGTGCTTGTCAAGCAGAAAGCATGAAAAGGTCAAGAGAAATGAAATGAGGGTTTATATATGGATGCATGAAAGTTAGACAAAATATAATTCCACACTCATAGCATTTTTATTTTGATGTTTCTCATGTGTTTAAATCCATAGAATTTTTTAAAGCTATAGAACAGGTCCTGGAAGATTAATAGATTAAACAAGCATTTGTGTTACCTATTTAGAAAAGTTCAAAAAATAAAATGTAACTCTGATACTGTGGGGGGGGCGGGGGGGGTTCTGCTCGACGGGGAAACTAAGGCCGTGCCCCCCGTCCCAGCTCTAGGCCAGGAGACCTCAGACTGCGCCCCCAGGGCCGGACTGGGAGACCTCAGGCCGTGCCCCCGGCCTGGCAAGTCTTGATGGGGGACCTCAGGCCATGCCCCCTGCCCTGGCTCCGGGCCGGGAGACCTCAGACTGTACTCCCTGCCCCGGCACTGGGCCACGGGACCTCAGGCCATGCCCCCCACCTTCAGGGCTTGACTGGGTACCTCAAGCCACACCCCCACCCAGTGGGTCTTGATGGGGGACCTCAGGCCATGGCCCTTGCCCAGCAGGGCTTGATGGGGGACCTCAGGCTGCGCCCATCACCTGGCGGGGCTTGACGGAGGACCTCAGGTCACGGCCCCCGCCCAGCAGGGCTTGACAGGGGACCTCAGACCACACTCCCAGCCCTGGTGCCAGCCAGGGGACCTGAGGCTTCACCCCCATGCAGCGCTGGGCTGGGGAGCCTGAGGCTGTGTCCCCCGCCCAGAGGAGCTTGACAGGGGTGGGGCCGGCGGGTCTAGGTCTCACTCAGTGGGGGTGGGGCCGGCCGGGTCTGGGTCTCCTGTGTTTTCGAAGTGCATGAGGGTGGTGGGCAGGGACTTGACTCTAGGTCCTGTGGCGCGCCCCAGACTCTGACAGGAGAGAGATTTTATATACATTTTACTAATTTTCTTTCATCTCTGACACTTCTATTATAGAGAAAGGGCAAATAGCAATATTAAAATATTTCTTCTCATTAATTCTCTTTTAATGTGCACGAATTCCATGCACCGGGCCACTAGTATGTATATAATTCTAATGCACATTAGAATTTCTTTTTTTTTCCTTTCCTTTTTTTTTTTTGGTCATTTAAATATGCAGTCAAGTACCTTGTGTGTAAAAATAGCATTTTCAAACTTCATCCTTAATACAAGACAAATATCATGTCTCTGTTTCTTTGTATTTGACATACACCAACAGTGATTGGGATGAAAGTTGAATTTACTTTTTCTCTAAGGCTAACATTGTAAAACATGGCTTCCTTATTGCTGGAATAATTGGCCATCTAAGAAAGTCATTATTCTGTCACTCTTATTTTGAGTAGAGCAGATAGCGTGCTGACTGTAGCAAAAGAGATGCTCTTCATTTCTGTGGCCCTACTTAGTAATCCACTTCTGGGTGAGTACAGGTACCCCTGTTCTGCTTTCTATCTCTTCTTTTTTCCCCATCTCTTAGAGATTTTCCCCCTTCTCCTAAGCACATTTTACATGGAGAAAACCATTCTGTTTCCTTGCTTTTTCATCTCACAACTGAAATGCAAAAGTGCAACTGATTGGTTACGTGGTTCATTGCAAACCCAGTGTAGCAGCAACAATTTTACAAAAGCCAAAATAGAAGTTGTAAAGATGGATTTTATAACTTTTAGCAGGGTGTGATATATTCTTGACTTGTCTTTCTATAGAAAATAACTCTAAATATTCACTCCATGTATTGCAATGTTTGTTTTTCTTAAAATTAAAATGATCTTTACATTACAGAATAGATACCGATATGTAATGAATCCATTTCCCTAATACAGATCACTCATGTAAGATGTCACTTGAACTTCATAGAGTTTCCTAAGCACAAACACTTTAATTCAGTGGAGGATTTTTTACCAAATCACCTGGGAGAGGTTCCTCTATAGCAGTGGTTCTCAACCTGTGGGTCGCGACCCCTTTGGGGGTCGAATGACCCTTTCACAGGGGTCGCCTAAGACCATCAGAAAACACATATATAATTACATATTGTTTTTGTGATTAATCACTATGCTTTAATTATGTTCAATTTGTAACAATGAAATTGGAGGTCACCACAACATGAGGAACTGTATTAAAGGGTCGTGGCATTAGGAAGGTTGAGAACCACTGCTCTATAGGAAGAGAATATTAAGGGTCCTTCAGCTGATGCTGGAGAATTGAGTTACCACTCTGTAGAATTGGGTTGCTACTTGCTTCCAGGGTGAATCTGTTCTTTCCCTCTGCAGTTGGAGCTCAGAGAGAGTTATCCCTTTCAGTATCAGCAGCTTGTACACAACAGACCAATTACCAATAAGCATGCGTAATTGGAAAGAGAGGGTTCATAACCATCCCCACGATGTTACACATTTTGGCAGCACTTAGTATCTTCATATTTCTCTTTTCTATTTCTAATGAATGTTTAACTCAAGCAGAAAGGGATTTTTGTAGGTGTGCACGATTCCTCCTTTTTCATGGTATTATGAAAAACATCATTTTTAACTCAGAAGACACCAGGCCAGCCTTCTAATTATTTCATTTGTATTTTAGTGTGCTTTTATCATCCCTGTGGTATTGCCCTTTAACTCCTGATCTGCACAAGCTATAGTACATTTCGGTAATTCTTACAATTAGTTATTCTATGGGTTTGGTGTTCTTTTCTGCATTGATGAGGATGGTTGATAACTATTTTTTGGAATTTTCCCAAGGTAAACTTATATTCATTCTGTATAGCATAGACATTTGGGGCCAAAATATTTACTTTGAAAGTTTTTGAGTATCTACAGAACTATATTTTAAGAAGTTTTTCTTTCTTCCCAAGGATAGATGGGTGGCTATCCATTTCATTATGAGTCATTATTAGTTAATCATGATTGTGGTGATATAAATATTTCCTTTCGCTTCCCATATTTCAAGTCATGTGGGTCAGGATCTTGCAAAAAGTATAACCTTGAACTCTGCTCTAGAATATTTGTCGAATTTTACACTATGTAAAAATTAATTCTTGAAAGATTGCATAAAGCCATGCATAATATTCATTCCTTTTGTTAAAGCAGATATTGCCTTTGGTTCAGGCTGGACCACAGTAGAACTGTGTACATGAATACAGATATTTCAGTATAATATGTAATTTGATGAGCATCAGACACTTCTATAAAATAGGGATACTAATAACTACCCTGTAGATTTATTATGATAATTGAATTAAATAAATCATGTGAAATGTTAAGTACACTCTTTAGAAAAAAAAAAGAGTGCTTAAAAATGTTGACTATATTTCTGAATACATGCCTGCAAGGTATAAAAGTGCTCAGTTCTGACTGAGGACAAAAGGAGGGTGTCACAAAGGGGGTAAAACCTAAATTGGACTGATGGGTCAGTTGGTTGGTACATCGTCCTATACATCAGAAGGTGGCTGGTTTGATTCCAGTCAGGGCACATAGCTAGGTTGCAGGTTTGATCCCCAGTTGGGGTATGTATGTGAGGCAACCTACCTCTCTCTCTCCTTCCCTCCCTCCCTCATTTCCTCTCCCTCCCTCCTTCCCTCCCTCCCTTCCTCCCTCTAAGGTCAATAAAAGAAAAGAAAAGAAAAATGAAACAGTATGTGCAAAGGACTGAGGCAAAGGGATGGGCCTGGATATGAAAATTCTTGTAGACAAGATTGAGTTTAGGTTTTATTCTGAAGTGAATGTTATTTTATCTATTAGATTTACTTTTTATTTTTCTTTAACTATGAGTTTTAGAAAGAATGGAGAATCTAAAATGAATTATCTAAGTTGTCATTAGCAGTATTATGAAAACATTAATGGAAAACAAGTCTTAATTTTAGACATCAATTTAGTTACTGAAGAAGGTGCAAAATATTGAAGAAAATGAGACTGTGGAATACAAAAAAATTTAAAGTGCACATGCTTCACTTATTTTGAGCATATTTATTTTGAAAATTTAATTTCCAATTGCTCTTCTGTAAATAAAACTCTTTTAAATGCTCTAAGATAACATTGTTAAAAGGAATCTGTTGTAATAAGGCAATAAATTGCTCAATAATTTGTATGTCTTCACAATTTGTATTTGACAGTACTTTCTAAACAAAGCACTATAAAATACTTTTTGTATTTATTTAACAGACCTTCTCTGTCTTTAGGATGAATGCAATGTGGTATTAAAAAAATCTAAACATAAAAAATCCTAGGTATTATCCTTCCACTAATATACCACATAACCTTGACATAATCATAGTACTTACCAGAGCCTTATTTCTTTATCTGAATAAATTGATTTAGTTTCTTCTTACCCATGGAGCACCAGTTTTGTGATTACTTGTCATCCATTTCCAAATATACAAACATTATATTAACAAAATTTATAAATAAAGTACAACTTGGTTTAGAGAAGGATAATACAAAATTCTGCTTATAGATGAACCTATTAAATATACTTTCAGAAATTATATAGAAAGGATATTAGTTAGCAATATGGATATGGATAAAAGTTAAAGTAATAGTAATTATACAAAGAATGAAATGACTTTTCAATTTTTAAATTCTTTTTATATGCAGACCTGACAAAATATTTTTTGTAGATTATTTAGAATAACTGCCCTTTTCCTATGAAGTACAGTCTAGTGATATACTTCTTCATTTGTATCTATGTATTTATCTTTCTTTAGTAAATTCTTTAATTTACTTATTTGCAAAAGTATTTAAACATCTCTAGATGGCTCAATATTTTTAATGTTCTCTTTGATATACATGAACATAGAAATATTTTTCTCATTTATAAACTCATAAATATGAAGAAATGTTCTTATTAGAAAACAGTACAACTACCTTTAATGTCAGGTAGTAACTTAAAAACTGGTAAAAGTTAGCTTTATAGACACTAGTCTGTCATGACTTGATATCCTGTTATTTGGATCAAATTTTCATTTGAATGACATTTTCAGTGTTCTTAAGGTTAAAAATGCATCTGCAAACCACAATTAGCTATAGAGTTCGTAGGCAAATAGTCACTGTCTAGTCAACATGAAAAATACCCTATTTGTTTTTTAGGTATATTTCTATAATTATAAACATGAAATAATTATAAACAGCAATCAATATAGAAACTGAAATGTGACACTTTTTCATATGTCTCTCTGTCAGCCTTTAAGAGTATTCTGCCGAATGCTAGTATTTCTCCAGGTGCTTCTTGGAAAATAAGACTCTATGAACAAATGTTTGGGAAATGGTGATTCGACAAAGTACCTTGGTTGCGGGCACATACCCAGTGGGGAGTGTGCAGGAGGCAGCTGATCGGTGTTTCTCTCTCATCGATGTTTCTAACTCTCTCTATCTCTCTCCCTTCCTCTCTGTAAAAAATCAATAAAAAAATATATTTTTTTAAAAAAGAGTATTCTGACGAATGCTCGTATTTCTCCAGGTGTTTCTTGGAAAATAAGACTCTATGAACAAATGTTTGGGAAATGTTGGATTCAACAAAGTGAAGCAAATTATTTTACTTTTGTTTCAGTGTCAATCTGCCAGAGGAATCTTAATTTGAGTGCTGAGCTCATTATTTTGTGTAATCTCATGGGACTAAAGATATTGCACAGGATACATTTTGGAAAATACTTGTTCAATTTAAAAACATTTTACGTGGAAAAACTTAAATGAAATAATACAAACCATAGTCCACCTGCCCTCTGATACTCTAAGTGGAAGATGGGACTGCAAGGCCAGGTGCCTTCTTGGGAAGGGAAGAGACAGGGCTGCCACAATCTTCCATTTGCCCTACAATTAGAGTGCTATTCTTTTAGTCTTTAAAAGAATCAAAATTGAAGCAACAACAAAAAAGGGAAGAAGAATGAAAATATATTTTCTAGTATACTAGTAAAAATAAAATTGTAGTTTTTATGTAAGGTTTATTATATGATGAGCTTAGAAAACAGCTATTTGCAAATCAGAATAATTGCCCTTTTCCTATGAAGTCATTCTGGAGGGTAAAGATTGCTTTTCTTCTATGTGAATTACTTGATTTTCTTAAAGAAAAAACAAAATGAAAATAAGGAAATCCCTGAAAAATTTGAATACAGATGTCTCCAAAAGGGTTATTGCTCCTAGGGGATCCCCCCCCAATGTGTCTCATAATCTTTGTATAATTTATAAATGATAACAAAGCAATCAGGCCACATTCATAAAAGTCCAGTGACACATAATTTAGTTGAATCTGAGGATTAGAATTAATTGTCTCTCTTTGTTCCAAGTTCTAAATCTTAGTAAATGATTCACTGCATGTCATTACAGCTTAATATTTGCATGAAATCACAGTTTAGCTGGCACAATTTAACAGCAATTAAAAAGCTATTTAATTGTCATGCAAATTGATATGAGGACCCTTGAGTAAGAAGGGTATCTGCCTTTTTTTTTTAAAGTATCTCCAAGCGGACAGTCATATACTTGCAGACACCCATAAGATAATTAATAACATTCTTCCTATTCAGGGAAATATAAGTGAATAATAATTCATGATCTCCATTATAAATAAGACAAAAGAGCAACAATATGAATATGCCATCTGTAGGAAGACATTATTATGGTAATGATAATGTATCTTTATCTCCCAGGCATAAGTCTAGGTTGGAGGTAAAAGCTACACTTGTCCCTGTGCTCTAGTTTATAATCCCTTCCATATCTTCCTTTCTGAAGGCAGACATTTCTGTAGCTCTCTGGAACATAAAATGCATAAAGCAACTTATGCAGAAACCTTTTAGGAAAACTAACCATCTCATTTCTAGGACTAGATGGCTGAGGCCCCTACCCATCATATTGCTGATATCAGGAGCCAGCAAAATGAAAAAGGAAAATAGCCCTGGCCAGTTTGGTTCAATGATTAGAGCATTGGCCTGTGGACCAAGGTTCAATTCCTGGTCAAGGGCAAGCACCTGGGTTGCAGGATCCCCTCCCTGGTTGGAGCGTGTGCCAGAGGCAACTGATTGATGTGTCTCTCTCATATCTGTTTCTGTCTCTGTCACTCTGCCTCTCTCCTTCCCTCCCTTCCACTCTCTCTAAAAACCAATGGGAAAAAATATCCTCAGGTAACCAAAAAAAATATATATATATATAATAACACTTCTTATATCTCAAACCCAATACACAGTCATGTAGATTATGACTAATGTTTTGCTACTCTGACACCGTCCATATAACAGAACTCACTGAGGAGTTCCCTGTCCTCATTAAGGCCATTCCCTACACAAACACTCTTTTTTAAAAAGATTACTTCATGGTGGCCAAGACGTGGAAGGAACCAAAGTATTCTTCAAAGATGATTGGATAAAGGAGATGTGGTACATGTATAAAATGGGAAACTACTCAGCCATAAGAAAAGGTGAAATACTTCCATTTGCAACATGGATGGATCTTGAGAATATCATGCTAAGTAAGATAAGTCAGACAGAAAAAGTCAAGAATTATTTTATTACTGTGAAAATTCATGCACTGGAGGGGGGGTACCTCAGCCTGGCCTGCCCCCTCTCACAGTCTGGGAGCCCTCAGGGGCGGGAGGCGACCCAGTGATCAGGGGAAGGTGACACCCCCATCATACCTCTGCTGCTGCCACTTCCAGCAGCGCAAGCCTCAGCCGGCCCTGGTTACCTGAGCCTTGGGCGGCCCTGGGTGGCTGGGCAGCCAACATCCAAGGCTTGCCTGTGCCTTGGGCCGGCCCTGGGCGGCTGGGGGGCTGAGGGGGCTGGGGGACTCTGGAGGCAGGCACACGGCAAGGCCGGGTGTGGGAACCCCCCTATATCCTATATAATAAAGAGGTAATATGCAAATTAACCCTCATTCCCTCACAAGATGGCTGCCTATGACCAGGCCAGCAGGGGGTTTAGTGAGGGATGACCAAACGACTGAATATCAGACTGCATGGGGCGACCAGACCATCAGGGGGGTAGTTGGGGGTCAACCAGACCGGCGGTGTGGGGTGCAGTTAGGGGTGACCAGGCCAGCAGGGGGGCAGTTAGGGGAAATCAGGCTGGCAGGAGGGGGCAGTTAGGGGCGATCAGGTTGGCATGCTGAGGCAGTGAGGGGCAATCAGGCCAGCAGGGGGGGGCAGTTAGTGGCGACCAGGCAGGCAGGCAGGTGAGCGATTAGGAGCCAGCAGTCGAGGATTGTGAGAGGGATGTCCAACTACTGGTTTAGGCTTGATCTCCAGGATCCAGCCTAAACTGGCAGTCAGAAATTCCCCGAGGGGTCCCGGATTGGAGAGCATGCAGGCTGGGCTGAGGGACCCCCTCCCATGCACAGATTTTGTGCACCAGGCCTCTAGTCCTATCTAATAAAAGAGAAACATGGTGATTAGCCGTACCTCCGCTACCCTTCCCATTGGCTAATCAGGGTGATATGCAAATTAACTGCCAGCCAAGATGGCGGCCGGCAGTCAGGCAGCTGACACGATCAGGGAGGCTTGCTTGCTTCAGTGACGGAGGAAGCCAGGTCCCCCGCCTGCTGCTGCCGGCCTCTGAGCTGCACTCTAAGCAACATTGTAACAAATATAGAAGCTAAACAAAACCCCAGAAACCTGCTTTCAGACAGCCTGGCTTCAGCCAGCAGGACCGCAACATTGTTTCAAATACAGAAGGTAAACAAAGGCCAAAAACCTGTTTTCAGCAGCCAAGGCCTCAGAGCTGGAGCCAAGCCTCAGAGCTAAAGCTGGCCCAGAATTAAAAAAGAAAAAGAAAAAAAGGACAGGTTGGGAGCTTCGGTCACCCGCCAGCCTGAAAATGGCCCTCAGCCCCTCACCCAGGCTGGCCAGGCACCCCAGTGGGGACCCCCACCCTGATCCAGGACACCCTTCAGGGCAAATCAGCCGGCCCCCACCCGTGCACCAGGCCTCTATCCTATATAGTAAAAGGGTAATATGCCTCCAGGCA
This sequence comes from Myotis lucifugus, assembly GCF_000147115.1. Lineage (NCBI taxonomy): Eukaryota > Metazoa > Chordata > Mammalia > Chiroptera > Vespertilionidae > Myotis > Myotis lucifugus. The sequence goes on from NW_005871517.1 coordinate 619,702, forward strand.
CCGGGATCAGCGTGACAGGGGGCAGCGCCCAAACCCCCTGATCGCCCTGCAGCTCTGTGTGTGACAGGGGGCAGGGCCACAACCTCCCTATCCGCCCTGCTCTGTTCGTGACAGGGGAAGGCGCCCCAACCCCCTGATCAGCCCTGCTCTGTGCCTGATAGGGGGGAGCTCCCCAACCCCCTGATCGCCCTGCAGCTCTGTGTGTGACAGTGGCGGCACCCCAACCCCCTGATCAGCCCTGCTCTGTCGGTGATAGAGGGTGGTGCCCAACCCCCTGATCGGCCCTGCCCTGAGTGTGACAGGGGGCGGCGCCCCAAACCCCTGATCGGCCCTGCTCTGTGTGTGACAGGGGGCGGTGCCCCAACTCCCCTATCGGCCCTACTCTGTGAGTGACAGGGGGGAGCTCCTCAACTCCCTGATCGGCCCTGCTCTGTGCATGACAGGGGGGAGCTCCTCAACCCCCTGATCAGCCCTGCTCTGTGTGTGACAGGGTACGGAGCCCCAACCTCCCTGATGGGCCCTGCTCTGTGCGTGACCGGGGGTGGTGCCGCAACCTCCCTATTAACCCTGCCTTGAGTGTGACAGGGGGCGGTGCCCCAACCCCCAAATCGGCCCTACCCTGAGCGTGACTAGGGGTGGCATCGCAACCTCCTGATCCACCCTGCTCTGTGCATGACAGGGGGCGGCACCCCAACTCCCCAATCAGCCCTGCTCTGAGTCCGACCAGGGGCTACACCTAGGGATTGGGCCTGCCCTCTGCCACCCGGGAGTAGGCCTAAGCCAGCAGGTCATTATCTCCTGAGGGGTCTCAGACAGCAAGAGGGCACAGGCCGGGCTGAGGGACCCCCCTCTCCCCCCTGAGTGCACAAATTTTTGTGCACCGGGCCTCTAGTATATTATAAGCATAATCTCACAAAAAGGATTCTTTGGTATTTCTCATATAACACATATTGCAGTGTTTGACACCTAGTAGAACTTCTGTTAGTATTTTTCAATAAATAATATTATACTGAGGTTTGAAAGACTCAGATGAGTGTAAAACAGTATTGATAAAACTTTAAGAAAAGGCTGGAAGAGTTAAAGGATTTTAGTCTGTTAAAATAGTGAGAAGGAACACTGAGGGAACATGCTCACCTACTCCTTGGGACCAACTTGGTTTATGTAGAGTCTTGATGACAAATAAGAGATTGTGTAGGTCTTTGTATCAGCTTTTCAGAAGACACTTGTGCTTAATAAAGTTAGTCTCAATAAAAATCTAGTCACCATTTCTTATGTCCTTTTTCTCTCCCAAATAATGCTTTTATCCCATGAAATTGGCAAGGCTCTAATAGAAACCTTTCTCCTGCCTCCAGTTTCCCTTTCTCTTCCTCTTCTTCCAAACTTTCTTTTCACCCTAAATTTATGGTCATTTATTTTCAACCTGTGAGAAACAGATACTTAGGGATTGTCAAAGGTAATGAATGGTAGTTTTATCTACATACCAAGCATAGTATGAAGACTGAAGGACTGAGTACATGAATATACATGTATTGTTATAACTTATACTTATGTTAATATTCCTTTTTAATTATTTGAAAATGGTGAAGTAATTATTAAGATGTAATCAAAACCTTCACATAATTTAAAATGTTTGATTATTATATATTTTCAATCCCCAAATTTAGAAAAATAGAATTGCCCTCTTAGATTCTAGACTATCTTCACCCCTAAAGACTCCTTTGTTACTGGACTTAATCAGATGTTATTAACCATAGGTTCTTTATGGTTCCCATCAGAAGAAAGAGCTCAAACTAATATAAAAGACCAATAAGTGTTTATTGATGAAGTTTTCAAGTTAGCACTATTAATTCACTGTCCTATACATGTACATTTGTTTTTAATTGCTTTTCTCTAGGGCCACCTTCAGCTCCTAGGAATGTGGTTTTTAACATCAATGAAACAGCCCTTATTTTGGAATGGAGCCCACCAAGTGACACAGGAGGGAGAAAAGATCTCACATACAGTGTAATCTGTAAGAAATGTGGCTTAGACACCAGCCAGTGTGAGGACTGTGGTGGAGGACTCCGCTTCATCCCAAGACATACTGGCCTGATCAACAATTCCGTGATAGTTCTTGACTTTGTGTCTCACGTGAATTATACCTTTGAAATAGAAGCCATGAATGGAGTTTCTGAGTTGAGTTTTTCTCCCAAGCCATTCACAGCCATTACAGTGACCACAGATCAAGACGGTAAGTGCCACTGCTCTTCTCTCACAACAGACCCCTAATTCCCTTCTGATGCATAACATTCTTGGTGGACCTATATTTACTAAAGTGCAATTGCATTCTCTATACATTACAGAGGCGATTTTCTGGTTGTTGTTTCTTGTTGTTTCCTAAGGTGCAGAAAGATATTTTTGATGTTTCCTCTTAGTAGTAAGTTAATTAGATACAGTGCTTCTCTTTGTTGTCTATACATTTATGTTTTTTATATAATCCTATATAATCCAATATATCTTAATGTGTCAGTTCATATCACTAATGAATGTTAGACATAAAAAAATTAAATGAATAGAAATTCTGTTGCCCCATTTATGCTGCCATCCCTTTTCCATATCAAATAAAGCAAATAGTAAGAATTTATGTTAATTATAATTTATACTTATATAGTGAAAAGATTTTAGTCAACATACTTAACCATGATCTACTCTGAAAATAAATAGAAAACAATCCAGAATATGTCCAAATGCTGCTATTTAGGTGCAGTTTGTAAAAAGTAGTTAAACTATATATTTTTTAAAAATCCAGTTGCTTTCAGTTAAATGTTCTCTTTATAACGCTATAGATTTTTACCACAATGAAGTTAGGTGCAAATACTCCTATAATTTTTATATAAGTGTCTATTCTCTTTAATTCTTCCATAATAATAATATATTGCAGAGTAATAAAGGAAAAGCTTCAGAGATTTTAAAAATTCCCTTTGAGAAGCATTCATAAATTATGTGGATACACAAATGATTCTCTTATGGAAGAAAGCATTGTTGCATATGAATATACATATGAAACAAATTTAAAAAGATAAAACTGTGTTCATACACTGTATTTATTCTTCTAGATCTGTTATAACAGATGCCATAGACTAGGGGCTTGAAGAACAGAAATTTATTTTCTCACAGTTCTGGAAACTAGAAGTCTGAGATCAAGGTGTCAGCAGGGTTGAACTCATTCTGAAGCCTGTCTCCTTGGCTTATGGATAGCCATTTTCTCCCTGTGTCTTCACATGGTCTTTCCTCTGTGTGTGTCTATATCCTAGTCTCTTCTTCTTATAAGGTTATTGTCATATTGGATAAAAGCCTACAATGTGATTTTATTCTACCTTCATTACCTCTTTAAAAACCCTCTCTCCAAATATGGTCACATTCTGAGGTACCAAGGTTAGGACTGAAACATGAATTTTGGGAGGATGCAGTTGAGACCATAACATGCACTTAAAGCAACATATATTGATATTTTAAATGTATATTGAAAGTGTTGGAATACAACTAAGCAATTAAAAGACTATTGATACAAGCTCTTGGATTAACTTTAAGGGCACAGTGGTGAGTATAAAAGCCAATCTCAAAAGTGGCATACTGTAGGATTCACTTGTATAGCATTCTTGAAATAGCACAATTGGAGAATTTATTAGTGCCCGGGGACTAGTGATTAGTAGGGAGATGTGAATCAATAATTATTGGGGGGAGGGGTTTAAAAAACATTGCTAAACCTATAAAGTGTGCAAGAAGAAATTTTAATATTCTACTAAAACGTATTTGAAATGATTGACTATTTTATTCAAAATATTATCTATAAGTTCACATTGCTGATGTCTTCAGAAATGCATCGAATAAATAAAGCAAAGACAGATAGTATCACACAATCATCATCTTTGTCTTTACTATGCAATTTTCCCCTTTATTTAACAAATAGCTCTACATCATAGAAGTTGCTTTACATTTGTTCAAAATGGAATTCTTATTTCTTCTTTCCCATAGTATCAACAAAATCTTGTCAAATGTACCTTCAGGATAGAACAGATTAGGGTCTTCTGTTCCTCTCTGCTTTAGCAGATTATTTCTAAGGCTCTTTTGCTGCTACCTAATTAAAAAAAAATACATCCCAGCATAACTATTCTTAACTATAGCGTATAAATAATTGTGTTAGTATAAAAACAATATATCTACAAATAAAATATGTATGTTAATATGCATCATAATTTTATACATACATATAGCAGCCTTTCATTCTGGGATTAGAAGAAAGTTTACTTAATGTACTTTTCCACTTAGCAGAAGATAGAATATAAATTCTCACTTTAAAAATTAGGGAATTCATTAAAACTGTATTGCTGTAAGAACAGAAGGTATATTAAACATGGAATAAGTTATAATATCTATATATTGAGACTATACATTTTAAAAGGATAATATTGTTAAGCAATCTTCCCTAATAAATTTATCTTGAAGAATGTTAAGGAGCGATTATTCCTAATGTAATTTGACTATTTTAAGGTATGATTAGTAATAAAAAGGATCAACATATTTTTAAATTTTATTTGGAAAATGTATAAAAGTCCAAAATTGAACTAAAATATTGCCACGCATAATTAAATATTATGACCAGCCTTACATGCATGAGTGACAATCTCCATGTCGTAATTTTTAGAGACATCAAGAAGCCTCTATCTCTTTGTGTCTGAAGTTCTGACATTAGAGACTCACATCTTGAAAAAATGCAAATGCTCCAGACAACGATAACATTATGAAACAATTCATCTGTGGATGTATCAGTTGTTCTTTTTATATCAAAAGAGGCCAGATCCTAGTTGGGTAAAAGGAGCTTACAGAAACTGGAATGTTCAAGAACCAAACTTCAGCTGTTGTCATAGTATACCAGCCTTGAAGAGATAATACTTTTATAGCTACAGATACAGGAAGGTTTTTCTGATTATTTCACTTGGTTATCTTTGGAAATTATCTTTTAAGTGCCTGAGAGGCATTTTTCAAAGTTATTTGATAACACATTACAATTTTATTAGACTGGAGGGACCACAGTAAATAATTTGTTTCATTATCTATAGGTTACATATTATTGTTTTTATACTAAAAATCAAAAACAATATGTGTTATTCATAAACCTTTAATTTGTTCAACAGATGAACAATAGTTGGTGAGTCCTTCTAAACCTTACCCTCTGGTAGGGAGGCAGATAATACATAAGTAACTTGACAATTATGTAGTTAGTACTGTGGTTAAGTCCTATGAAGGAGAGAAGCTCAGGACATTTGAACAGCACATATTCTCCAGGTCCGGAGAATAAGGGCTGCTCTTTCTGAGGAAACAACATTTAAATTAAGTTCTGTGCTAAGACATGACTAGAAGATGACTAGGCAAAATGAGGCTGGAAGAAGGGGAAAAAATTTAAGTAGAAGGAACCAAGGAAAGGTTGAGCAGTTGAGGGATGAAGCATTGACAACTAATGTATCAAGAGCATCTAAGTAGTTGGTCTATTGCAGAGGTACAGAAGGATTTGAGGAAGGAATTGGAGATTTAAATCAAACTTTGGAGAAATGAATGGGTGTCTGCAAATTAGCCAAGACAAGTTAGAGAGTCAGCATTTATCAGAAAATCCTGGTATATTATCAGGGCCACAAGTAAGGAAAAGAAAATCAGCATCATAATAATATTGTTCATGAGATGACCCTCATATGAGTAAGGAAATAAAATATTATAGACCAAAATATGTAGACAGTTGTGTGAATTATGCTTTCACTGCTCAATATATGCAGTGCGAAGGATGAGGATAAAGAGGAAGTTTACCCTGAATTGCCTCTTCATCCATGTAATCATTTCTCATATTTAAGAAATATTAAGGAAACTACATTAAACAACCTTGACTTAATTGTTTATTATCTGTTTACAATTAAACAAATGTAAAAAAATGTTTGCCAAATCACTTCGAACCACTTAGCTGTAGTTATGTGAAACATTCCTTGATTATTCTGATTCTAGTTGGATAAATAAGATTTTAGATTTAAGACTGTGACTCTCATAATTAGAAATCTTTGCAATAAACCTTAATTAACTGACTCCTATAACCCCTAAGAGCTATATTTGTAACCTTCTATTTTCTTAGTTTTTTTAAATAGTCTTTCAAGGTGTTTCATTTAGAGATCAAAACAAGAAAGCAACAAATAGAAAATATTGGATTTTAATCTTCAGTTCATGATAGGAAATCTAAGGTGTGTAGTTCAGTAAAAGGGATTATTCTGGTCAGAGACAGTAAGGGAAATGTTAATCATGGAGAGTCACCCTGAGACAAATTTTGTTTGTAGATATTCTGACATGTGCAAAAACCTTTAGGGGCCATGTTCAGAGTAAGAGACATGCTGAATTACAAACCAATTCTGCTGACATTTGCTAAAGGGTCTTTAAAGTAATTATTGTCTGAAGCAGATTGTCCAATTCATTGGCTTCTTAAAATATACGCTCAGCACTCCAATCTGTGCCATTGGGGGACTATTCTGTATAGGTCTTGCCTTAGGTTCACGTTTTGATTGCACATTTCACATATTTGTTCATGAATTAATTGAACTGACACTGAAATAGATGAAAATCAAAAAAGTATTCATATATTTATAAATGTAATATGTATATTTCATTTACAGTTCACTGCCTTTAGGTAATACAGTCTATTTCAAATGCCAACATTTTGTACATGGCTGAAGTAGGTAACTAGGGACACTGTAAACATACATGCATCTTTATATCTGCATTTTAATATATTTTATTTCTGGATATTTCTCACAGTCTGCATTGTGTTTTCAAAATTTTGACAGCAAATATTTTGTTTTCTAAAATCTGTGCATCTATTCAAAGTAAAAAAAAATTGTATAAAAGTTTTGAATGCTCACCAAAATACACTGAATATAAGACATTGGCATGATAAGTTGAAAAAGGCAATAACCATAATTTAAAGTAACAGATATGCTGTACTATTTGTATTTTTTATGTCTCTTAAACATAAGAAAATTGCATGTTTAAAAACTGCAGACAACTTTTCCTGACTAGGAAAAGTTGTTTCTCCTCTGAAAGGTGCACTGTATATTTTATTTATGGACGATAATTGAAATGCCAGTCTAGTTAATCATCAGTCTAGTTAATCATAACTAAATAACTTTATGTTCCATCCAAATATTAAATTGTAATAGAGTCTGGATGACTGTAGACTTTAAATTACTTCAAGTCTGCTGTCATTTTGTGGCATGCATCTTTTGAATAAATGAATGATATAGAAAAGTCCCTTAGACCTTAACAATTAATTCTCTTAGGTTTAAGTACAGAATTTGAACTGCTCCAGTCAGTCAAGTACATAAATCGAACTGCTCCCAGTCAGTTGTGTACAATAGTGCTCATGGTTCTCTCCCTCACTGGACCATAATCATATTTTATAATAGTCTGCTTTCCTAACCAATATGTAAGTTTCTTGATAGCAAGAATGATGTATTATTTGACTAAGAATATTCTAAACCTACATTGTCTATAACTTAATATGTCTCTGTCAATTGCCTTAGCAGAAATTGGAGATGGTTTGAGTTCATTTTTTATTTGTTAATTTATTAACTCATTCAAAAATATTTATTGAATTTTGCTATCTGTCTGGAATTTTTTTATGTGCTAGGTTATAGCAAAAAAAAAAGGAGAAAAGGAAATATATGGTTAGCAGTGTCTCTGTCTTCATGGACATTATATTTTAATGTTGAATAATGATATGTCCCATGAAGAAAAATTAAGCAAAGAAAAAAGATTTGTAAGTAATGAGAAGATGGGCAATTTTACACAGGAGAAAAAAAATTACCTTTCTTGATAATATAATAATACTAGAGGCCCAGTGCATGGTTTTTTGCACCGGTGGGGGTCCCTTGGCCTGGCTGGCCTTCAGGGCCTTCTCACCCAGTCCTGATCGCGGCCGGCTGGCTAGAGGGAGGGACCGTGGGAGGTTGGCTGTTGGAGCACACTGACCACCAGGGGCAGCTCCTGCATTGAGCATCTGACCCCTGGTGGTCAGTGCACATCATAGTGACCAGTTGACCAGTAGTTCAGTTGACCTGTCGTAATGGTCTCTTAGGCTTTTATATATATAGATATAGATAATACTTGAACAGATCATAAATAAAAGAGAAAACTCTGTGAATATATAAAAGAAGACTACTCCAGGCAGTGGGAATAAAAAAAGGGAAAAGCTTGCCCTAGCTGGTTTAGCTCACTGGATAGAGCGTCGGCCTGTGGACTGAAGGGTCTGGTTTCAATTCCAGCCAAGGACACCTGCACAGGTTGCAGGCTCGATCCCCACTAGGGGGCGTGCAGGAGGCAGCCGATCAATGATTCTCATCATTGATGTTTCTATCTCTCTCTCTCCTGCTCTCTTCCTCTCTGAAATCAATAAAAAAATATTTTTTTTAAAAAAAGGGAAAAGCTTTAAATTTAACTAAGAATTTGTCTAGAAAGTAACAATAAAATATTACTGCATATATATTCTTTAGCATGTACTAAGTTTCATGCTCACTAAATCTTCTGGTGCTATACTTACAGAATTTTCAACAAAAGGTTTTAATCAACACTAAACTTCTTTTATAGCAAGCATGTCTTTTCTTATTGATCATATATTGTTACAAAATTTGTTTAATCCTAAACCTGATTTTAAGCAATTGGCCTTTAGTCATCAGCTGTTTCTCTGAGGAATTCTCGTTTGCACATTTTGCAGGAAAGGTAACTATTTTCTTTAGTATAAAATAATAAGATCTTATTGTACTTTTGATGCTTCTACTACTACATAAACAATCTTAATGAAAAATAGTAACAGATGATTTATTAAATATCTTAAATTCTGTAAAGTCTGGTTAGCAGTGAAAATAAGTGTAAATGTTCATATTTTACATAATCTATATCACATGATATAAGGCTCTACTTTAGAGTTAGATGAATATCTAGGAAATTTGTTTGCCTATTTTCATTGTTGTTTTTGTTGAAAATGGAAGCCAATTTAATTTCATTAACTACATTCTGCCTATAAAAGAAATCAATTGATTTGAGTAACTGATTCATATGTTGTTACTATTAAACACTAGGGTTTTTAAAAATATTTTCTAAAAGCCTCTTTTACTTTAAAGGAAAAATTAGTAAGAGTTGAAAACACAATGTGTAAGACTAAAACGAAAGATTGTTAATGTTGACAGATTATTCAGATAATTGTTAAAATATGAAATGTCTTCAAACTTAGAAAAAACTGCAATTCATGAAGATTGAGACTAATTGCTGACCTTTTCATCAGACAAATTCCATATAGCATCTTTAGATTAAGTTGCTTTTTCTTCTCCCATATATTCCTCAGCACTTTTCTATTTGGTTTGGATTCTTTAAACAGTCAGTTCCAGCTACATAATTTCTGATGTCCAGTGAAAAATGAAACTGCAAAAACCTTTGTTCAAAAAGGAGGGAAAAAAGACCATGAAAGGTACTAAAATATAAAGTTTTCTCCTTCTGAAATTTCTTTCTGAATTTGTCATTATGCTTTTTAATTGCCATTTAATGTCCTTCTAAGTGAAGAAAAACTGAATTTCAAATTATTAGCATAAACTTTACCATTCATCTTTATATTGCTTTAATGATACTTTTAAGTGTAAATGTAAGAGTATTTAACTCATACTCGGAGTCATGGAAATCACAGGGTTTATTTTCTGTAGTCCTACCCCCACCCCATCCCCAGTCCCCAAGAGTTTCTCAAGAAAACCAGAATAGATAAATGTAAGCCAAACCCAGAAAGGGTAGAAAGAGGAAGAAAGGTTGTCCCGCAGGCACTAAGCCAACTAGAGAGCGCTCTCTCTGCACCCTGATACTTGTAAGGAGAATGAAGATACTCCCAGGTCTCCAGGGCCTTCCAAACCCACAGTGGAAGGGAGAACCCCAAGGGTCTTTAAACCTCCTAACCACAAATGTTGGCTACTTGCATGTGGTGGGAGAGAAGCTCGACACTCCTAAAATGTGGCCTCTGCAGCCCTGGCCAGTATTTCTCATTGGTTAGAGCATCAGACTGCACACCTAAGGGTCACAGGTTCAATTCCCGATCAAGGGCACGTGCCTGGGTTGTGGGTTCGCTCCCGCACCTGTGGGAAGCAACCAATCAATGTGTCTCTCTCACATTGATGTTTCTCTCTTTTTTTCTCCCCCTTTCACCTCCCTTCCACTCTCTCTGAAAAGTAATGGAAAAACATGAGCTTAAAGATAAAAATCATTAAGAACTTCAATATGGCAGTAGCTGAGCATTAATTCCTAAGCAGGGTCAGGAAGCTGTGCAGTGGTGAAGTCACACACTCATCAAGCCGGCTATGAAAACATTTTACAAAATAGTAATGTCATTGTTTTTCCCATTTATTTCTATGTCTTAGCAAACAAATACAGTCTGTGACCATTGATGTGCCAACTATTGTGCTGTATGCCATGTAGTGAAAATAAAATGCATGGGTGAGTGTTTGAGACATGGTGCTTACTATGGAGCAGCCAACAGTCATTCCTTCTCGAAGATTTAGAAGTGAGAGCTTGCCTAATTAAAGAAGACTAACCTAGGTATTGTTACTGGAGAAATTAGTGGGCCACATTTCCCCAACAGTGGGTGTGAGATGGCTCTTGTGATATCTTCAGAAAATGAATTTTCTAAGATTCACATGGGAGAATGAATAGTTTTTATTGGCATGGAGTTACATTATTCAGGTTGTCAAGTTTCATACCCCATAACCCAGTCCTGAAAAAGATGCACCTGGGGATTCAGCAAAGCCAGAAGTAGGGCCAGTGTCCAAAGTGTCGGTTCCATGTTGCAGCCAGGTGTGGCTCAGTATTTAGGCTAGTTACAGTCCATCAACCCATTGTGTGGGTCCCACTAAACCAGTGAGCCACATGAGAGAATGCAGGATCCCAAGAGAGCCAGAGGATAAAAATCAAGAACCAAGAGGCATGCTCCTATGTTGAGAAGTTTAAATATTCATAGTTCACGCCCTTGTAGTGGCCACACCTATTCTGGCCAATTACCTGTTCCCAAGTGTGATTGACAGATAAGCACCTTCCCACATCTCTCAGACCTTACTGGGTATGCCTCTAAACTGCCTTTGTCCAGTCCCTTCTCCCATTGATCAGTGGGGAACAGACCTGGAGAATGCCAAATGCAGCTTTCTGACAAAGCTGTATACATGGCCTGCCTATGTTATCTAGTCTTCCCTTTACTCCTTTCCTGTTAAATAATAATCAGATTCTTACAACAATGATTCAATATACATTTTTAAGAACTGAATGCCTGATACATTACTGAGTACACAAGTCCTAAAAATACATATAAAGTAGTGATTAAATATTGATATGCTAGGCAATGAGTGTTAATATTTCATTTATCTAGTTTTATAAAAGAGAACCTCGTTGTCTGACCACACATTTATCCTTTTAGGCAGTGAGCAAAGGTTTTAGTAATGAAAGGTTAAAAAACAAAAATTGCACTATAGTTTCCTAATTTGCCTAGTACTATCCTAATTATTTTGATATTATAAGAGATCTCTGCGTAGATTTCATAGCTATTGATACCTTTGTGCTCTGCTAAGTTATCAATAGCTATGTCCTCCCTTTCCTCCTCTCTACCAGGCTCTCACTCCAACCCAGGTCTTCACCTTAATATTGTCTGTGATCATGCATATATGCATATGAAATCTTTGGTTAATCTCTTCCTGCCCTCTCCGCCCTCCTTCTTTCTGAGATTCATCAGTGTGTTCCATACCTCCATGTCTCTGGACCTATTTGGTTCACCAGTTTATTTTGTAGTTATATTCTATATTTCTTAAGTAATCTTTTATAAAGCATGTAAATAATATAAAACATGATAACTATATCTATATGAGTAGAAATTCCCTTTCATTTTGTCTTTAAAAACTTCCTCTCCCTTCCTCTCTGAAATCAAGAATAAATTTTTTTAAAAATGTATTTTACTCTTCTGCTGAATCACTAAATGTCTAAGATATGTGCTACATTTTATTTTAAATTAAAGCCCCAGTGCATGAATAATTGCACGGGTAAGGTCTGGCCGGCCCACCCCGATTAGGGCTAGTTGGGCTGGGCTGGCCAGGGGTAGGGGTTGAGGGCAGTTGGCGGGCCAGCCCCACCCCCAATCAGGGTGGGGGGGCGATTGGGAGTGGGGCCAGCAGGAGAGAGGGGCCATGGGTGGTTTGCCAGCCAGCCCTGTCCCCTGGTCAAAATCCTGGTTGAACTCCCGGTCAAGGGGACAATTTGCATATTAGCCTTCTATAATATAGGATACTCATGTAAATGGATTCCCTCTGTTTTTTACTTTGTATATAAATAGTGGATGATTGACTATTTTCTATCTATGAATTAAGATTATATTTGCATAAGTTTATTTAAAAGTTATGTCCTTAACTTTTAAATCGCATAATTTTAAAATTTTAAACTTTGTATTCCTTTTCATAAAGATAAATGTGTTAGGCAATTGTAGATATGACTTACACATTCAGATTTCTAGAAATAGGGAATAAGTTCCTACAAATGTTTATTGTGCTGCACAGTTTTGAATATTTAAAATGTTAAAAAGCCCTAGCAGGTTGTGCTCAATGGTTAGAGCATGGGCCTGCAGACCGAAGGGTCCCGAGTTTGATTCTGTTCAAGGGCACATACATAGGTTGCAGGATCCTCCCTGACAGAGGCCCCCGTAAGGGCACGTGCATGAAGCAACCAATCAACGTATTTCTCTCACATTGATATTTCTCTCTGTCATTCCCTCTCTCTAAAATTCAATGGAAAAATATCCTTGATGAGGATAAATAAATAAATTAATTAATTAAAATGTTCAACTGCTATTTTTTGTTGTTGTTGTTTTGTTTTTTTAAATATATTTTATTGATTTTTTTACAGAGAGGAAGGGAGAAGGATAGAGAGTTAGAAACATCGATGAGAGAGAAACATCAATCAGCTGCCTCGTGCATACCCCCTACTGGGGATGTGCCCTCAACCAAGGTACATGCCCTTGACCAGAATTGAACCCGGGACCCTTCAGTCCCCAGGCCGACACTCTATCCACTGAGCCAAACGGGCTAGGGCTCAACTGCTGTTTTTATTTTTTTTCATTCAAATGTTTCTTAGTTTTTATTAATTCTTTATTGTTTAAAGTATTACATATAGTATTACATATGTCTCCTTTTTCCCCCATTGGCCTATCCCCAGCCACCCCCAACCTCCCAGCTCATGCTCTCACTGCCCCTAACCAATGTCTGTGTCCATTGGTTATGCTTATATGCATGCATACAAGTCCTTTGGGTGATCTCTTACCACCTCCCCCTGCCTTCCCTCTGAGGTTTGACAGTCTGTTCGATGCATCTATGCCTCTGGCACTATTTTTGCTCATCAGTTTATGTTATTCATTAAATTCCACAAATGAGTGAGATCATATGATATTTATATTTCTCTGACTGGCTTATTTCACCTAGTATAATGCTCTCCATATCCATTCATGCTGTTGCGAATGCTAAGAGTTCTTTCTTTTTTACAGCAGCATAGAATTTTGTATCTTGCTACATTGCCGAATTCATTTATTAAATCTAGTAGTTTTTTGATGGAGTCTTTAGGGTTTTCTATGTATAGTATCATGTCATCTGTGAATAATGACAGTTTTACTTCTTTTCCAATTTGGATGCCTTTTATTTCTTCTTCTTGTTTGATCAGTATGGCTAGAACTTCCAGTACTATCTCAAACAGGCGTGGTGAAAGTGGGCATCCCTGTCTTGTTCCTGTTCTTAGGGAAAATGGTTTTAGTTTTTGCCCATTGAGTATGATGTTGACTGTAGGTTTGTCATATAAGGCTTTTATTATGTTGAGGTATGACCCCTCTATTCCCACTTTGCTGAGGGTTTTTATCAAGAAAGAATGTTGGATTTTTTCAAATGCTTTTTCTGCATCAATTGATATAATTATGTGATTTTTATCTCTCAATTTGTTTATGTGATGTATCACATTTATTGATTTGTGGATATTGTACCACCCTTGCATACCAGAATAAATCCAACTTGGTCATGGTATACTATATTTCTAATGTAATGCTGGATCCAGTTTGCTAGAATTTTCTTGCGGATTTGTGCACCTATGTTTATCAGAGATATTGGCCTGTAATTCACCTTTGTTGTAGTGTCTTTATCTGGTTTTGGGATTAGGGTAATGCTGGCTTCATAGAAAGAACATGGAAGTGTTCCTTCCTCTTGAATGTTTTGGAATCATCTGAGGAGGATAGGTTTTAGTTCTTCTTTGAATCTTTGGTAAGTCTCCCCTGTGAAGCAGTCTGTTCCAGGGCTTTGTTTGCTGGAAGTTTTTTGCTGACTGCTTCAATTTCCTCCATAGTTATTGGCCTATTCAAATTTTTTTATCCTTTCTGATTGAGATTTGGAAGGTAGTATTTTTCTGGAAATATGTCCATTTCTTCCAGGTTGACCTGTTTTTTTAATAGAGTTGTTGATAGTATTTTTTTTACAATTCTTTGTATTTCTGTGGGGTCTGTTGTTATTTCATCTCTTTCATTTCTGATATTGTTTATTTGGGTCCTTCTCTTTGCTTCTTGGTGAGTCTGGCTAGAGCAGTGGTTCTCAACCTTCTGGCCCTTTAAATACAGTTCCTCATGTGTGACCCAACCATAAAATTATTTTCATTGCTACTTCATAACTGTAATGTTGCTACTGTTATGAATCGTAATGGAAATATCTGATATGCAGGATGGTCTTAGGCGACCCCTGTGAAAGGGTCGTTCGACCACCAAAGGGGTCGCGACCCACAGGTTGAGAACCACTGGGTTAGAGGTTCATCAATCTTGTTTATCCTTTCAAAGAACCAACTCTTCGTTTCATTAATCTTTTGTATTGTTGTGGGTTTTTTTTCTCTATGTCATTTCCATTTTGATCTTGCATATTTACTTCCTTCTGTTCACTCTGGGCTTTTCTTGTTGCTCTCTTTCTAATTCTTTAAGTTGTAGAGTTAGATAATTTGTTTTTTGAGGTAGGCCTGTAGTGCTATGAACTTCCCTCTCAGGATTGCTTTCACTGTGTCCCATAGATTTTGGATTGTAATTTGTTTCCAGGATGTTTTTAATTTCTCCTTTGATCTCTTTGGTAACCTAATCATTGTTTAATAGTATGCTATTTAGCCACCAAGAGTTTGAATTTTTGTGATTATTTTTATTGCTGTTGATTTCTAATATTATGCCATTGTGATCTGAGAAGATGATTGATATAATTTCAGTCTTCTTGAATTTGAAGAGACTTTGCCTATGTCCCAATGTGTGGTCTCTCTTTGAATATGTCCCCTGTTCACTTGAGAAGAATGTATATTCTGTAACTTTGTGGTGAAATGTTCTGAAGATGTTGATTAAGTACATCTGATCTAGTGAGTCATGTAGAATTGCTACCTCTTTGCTGATTTTTTTGTCTAGAGGATTTTTCCAGTGATGTTAATGGAAAAGTTCCCTTATGATTGTATTGCTGTCAGTCTCTCCTGTGATATATTTCAAAAGTTTCTTGATGTATTTGGGTGCTCCTGCATTGGGTGCATATATATTTACCAGAGTTATATTAGTTGTTATATGCATCCCTTTATTATTATTACTAGGGGCCCAGTGCATGAATTCGTGCACCTTGAAAGGAACTGTGGGCCGAGAGACTGTAATGGGCACAGGGGCGGGTCTCAGCCCATCCTCTGTGCCCTCATCGGGCACCTCCCACCACAGGCCGTGTCCCCTGTCTTCTGGCAGCCCCACTCCTGCCCCTGTGCTCACATGTGCTGACGGCACAGAGCAATTGGGGCCGGTCCCAGCAGTGAGTGCGAGCGAGGCTGGCACCGTCAGTGGGTGCGAGCAGTGGCTGCTGCCCCAATCACCCCTCAGGAGCAGGGCAAGGTGAAGAAGCCCTCAGGGACAAACGGGGCTGGCAGCCACTGCTTGCACCCACTGATGGTGCTGAGAGATCTGGACAGGTGCCAGGCGCCAGCAGCGGGTGCAGCAGTGGCTCTAGCACTGGCTGCGGGTGTGAGTGGTGGCTCTGGCGATGGCAGCGGGTGCAAGTTGGGCCGGCGCTGGCAGCAGGTGTGAGTGCCTGGCGGGACCACAGCACGCGGGAGCAAAGAATTTTCAGTAACCACCAGAGCCTCGTCCCAATGACAGCGACCGGCGCCACGCTTTGGTCTGGTGCTTCCACTGACCTGCTCCACCATCCCACCGCAGCTGACATCCACCATGTTCCACGCTCTGCCACCTGCTGCTGACACCCACCATGTTCTGCACATGCTTCCTGGTGGTCAGGGCATGTTATAGCGACCAGTTGTTCGGTTGTTTGGTTGTTCAGTTGTTACGCCTTTCGGTCTATTTGCATTTTAGGGTTTGATATAAATAGAAGTGGCCTTCCTTATCTCTTATTATGGCCTTCACTTTGATGTCTATTTTGTCAGATATAAGTATTGCTACCCCAGCTTTTTTTTCATTTTCATTTGCCTAAAAAATATTTTTCCATCCCTTCACTTTCAGTCTATCTGTCCCTTGTTCTGAGGTGGGTCTCTTGTAGACACCATATGTATGGGTCATTCAGCCACTCTATGTCTTTTGATTGGAGGATTTTGTCCATTTACGTTTAAGGTTATTATTGATAGGTACTTGTTTGTAGCCATTTTTATTCTTTATGCCTCTGTTCCTTCTTCCCTTTCTATTACTTCTTTTTACAACAGGTTCTTTAGCATTTTTTGCATTGCTGACTTGGTAGTGATAAATTCCCTCAGCCTTTTTTTGTCTGCAAAGCTCCTGATTTCCCCTTCAATTTTGAATGATAGCCTTGCTGGATAGAGTATTTTTTGATTCAGTCCCTTGCTTTGCATCACTTTGTATACTTCATTCCATTCCCTTCTGTCCTGATGTGTTTCTGTTGAGAAATCATTTGATAATCTAATTGGAAATCCTTTGTAGGTAACTTTCTGTCTCTTTCTTAGAGCCTTTAAGATTCTCTCTTTGTTGTTAACCTTTGCCATTGTAATTACAATGTGTCTTGGTGTGGGTCTTTTTGGGTTTATCTTGTTTGGGACTATCTGTGCTCGTGTGACTTTTTCTTCAACAAATCAGGGAAGAAGTTTTCTGTCATTATTTTTCAAATAGGTTTTCTAATCCTTGCTCCTCTTCTTGTCCTTCTGGCACCCCTATTATATGTATGTTACTTTTTTTCATGTTGTCCCAAAGCTCCCTTAGACTGTCCTCTTGCTTCCTAATTTTTTTGTTTAATTCTATTCAGATTGGGTGTGCTTTTTACTGCACTATCTTCTAACTCACTAATTTGGTCCTATGCTTCTTCTAGTGTACTGTTGAAACCTTCCATTGTGTTTTTTGTAGCTATATCACTTTTTATATCCTCTTAATTCTTACATAAGTTGTTGATTTTCTCATCCATCCAGTTTATGAACTGTATGACCCTAACTCTGAATTCTTTTCTAACATATAGTATTTCTCCATTTCATATAGTTCCTTTTCTGGCAGTTCCTCCTTTTCTTTCCTTTGGAGGTTTTGCCTTGTCTCCCAATTTTTGCTGTCTCTTTCTGGCCCTGGGCTCTGTGCTTGAGTCCAAGGGGTTGAAGGCCCAGCAGTCCAATGTTCCTGGACTCACTAGCGCTGGGGGCTGGATCTGCCATGAGTTTCACAACTTTTTTGTCTCTGCTCTGTGTTGTGCCCCCTTCTCCCACAGTTCTGGTCCCTCTATTACCCATTTCTCGGGGTTGGTGGGGGAGGGTGCACAGTTCCTCTGGTGTGCGACTCTCTGTGAGGGCCCAGAGCCCTCTGACATGCAATTCACTGTGCTGCCCCAGCCCCTTAGGCAGGATGGTGCCCTACATCCCTCTGGCAGTGCACTTGCAGTGTGGTCCTGTGACCTGTGGCCTGGCACACCAGATCACACCAGTAGCTCTGACCTGGGCTGGGGGTAGGGTGCATGCTGGGTGACAGCTCTGTCTGTTTTGGGTGCAGAGTGTACATAGAACAAAGGCTCTATCTGCGCCAGGGTATTAGCACACCCTGGGTTGCAGCTCTGTCTGTGCCCAGGGCAGGGTTCACACCAGCCAAAGGCTCTCTCTTTGCTAGTGGCAGAGCACCCACCGGCCCAAGGATCTGTCTCTGCCAGGGGTGTAGCACACACTGGACTGCACCTCTGTCTGTGCCAGGGGCTGGTTGTGCACCGGCCAGCGGGTTTGTCTGTGCTGGTTGCAGGGGCACTCTCTATGCTGGGGGTGGGGTGCTCCCCAGCCAAGGGCTCTGTCTGGGTGGAGGGTGTAGCACACACCCAGCTGCAGTTCTGTATTGGAATCAGGGATGGAGTGGTAAGTATGGTGCCCATGACTTGCACTCACAGCATGGGGACCTGAAGCATAGGATCCTGGGACACTGGGTGTGGGCTCTGGCTAGGTGGCACAGCTCAGGAGGTCTGTCTGTGTGCACTCACTGCAGACGTCTGGGACCCACGTCCTGGTACCGTGCTGCTCACTGCCAGAGTACGGTGGTGGTTCCATGTGGGTTATGGCTGGCAAGTGGCTCCCTGCACAGGCCCATGGGTGCTGTCTGAGGTCAGTCTGGATGTTGGTGTGGCAGCACTCATGGCCTCCCTTGCTCCCCTCTACAAGATGGCGCAGGTTCCTTGCCAAAGCTGAGCCAGCCTGTGGTAGCAGGGTCTTCCCATCTAGGAGAGCCCGGTCTGTTAGTCCCTGGGACTCCTGAGATATCTATCTATCCTTCACTCACCCACACACATACCACATATCCCTCTCAATACTTTACTCTGTCACACTTCTCACTCCCTGCAGTCCTGTTGGCCACCATATTGAATAGCCTCAACTGCTGTTTTTATTTAGCTGTTTTACAAAATGTGAGATACTTGTATTAAAGCAGAACAATTAAACACTTTTAAATACTACTTAATTAAATACTTAAACTATAACTGACATGCAAAATTATTTACTAAAAAAGTTATTTCAACCATTTGCATGGTATTAACTGAACTGCTGCCAGCTTATGTTAGTTTTACATGTATAAGGTATTAATTTTCAGTTGCCTAAAAGAAGGTAGACTTTAGCTACAAATCATCAGGCAGGATTATAAATAAATGTTATTTTTATCCCATTTCAAAAATCTCTGTGAAAGATTTTCAATACTCTTGTATCTTTTAAATGACCCTTTTAGGATGGCCTTCTATATATTTCACCTATAATATTCCTTCTGCCTGTGGAAATGTTAGACTATTTATGAAGAAACTAGAAAAAATAAATTGTGCATTCTATTTAATAAAACTACTTATTTCTATTTAATAAAATGGTTTATAAGGATGGTCTCTTGTAATATTGTGCACAAAATTTATTGATACTTTACAAGTAAATGTTAGATACTGTTAACCTATGGGAAAATAATTTATTTCTTTTTTAGAAATAAAATTTTAAAAATAAATGGTTAATATAACATGTATTTTATTCTAATTTTCTCAATGAAAAAGAATCTACAGTGATAGATGAAATACAAATAGTAACCAAGTTGCATTAGTATTTTGATAGATCTTTTCTTAGGATACATCCTTGATATATCCTCTTTCTTTATTCATGTAGAATTAACGTTTTAATGACATTTCAAGGCAAAAATCCTCATTCATGTGCTATGATCTAAAACTAAATATTAGCTAAATTATTCTCTACACATGTTTCTTTTTTGTTTTTTCATTTATCTAATTAATTTCAATTTCATTCTCTACTTCCACAAATTTTCCTGTTTCCCTTCTGGTAGCTCACAGTCAGAGGAGGAAATGAAGTCATATACCTGTGACTTTTAAAGTCAAGGTGTCAAAGCTCCATAGGCAGAGTATGGGGAAAATTATCCTTTACTTGACATAAATTTGGCCAATAAGGATTGATTTTGTAGGAAAACAATATTTTAGAGTCAGTGGGGGCTAAAATTATTGTTTTCTATTTATTAGTTAGCTAAGAAGAATAAATATGTTTAAGATTTAAAACAGCTAAGCAAAAATTCAGATTCTACACTGTCTAAAGTTAACGCATAAACATGGCAAACAGATGGTATCGCTATACTAGATTTTGCATAAGAAGCCCTTTATTTTCAAATTCTTGCTATTTAAGAAATTGCTTTTCTCATGATTTCATTTCTTCACTGAAGTTTTGCTTAACTTTATGTGGAAAAGTTTTCTTAGAGAGTATGACAGGAGGTTTTTGTAATACTTTCTAGAAATTCAGTGCATTTTGTTTGTATATTTAAAATGTCATCTGTTGCTAGGATAATGAAGGTGTTACATAAATGCAAATGTAATGCTGTTCCATTTGGATAAGACATTTAAAAAATGGATTCTCATCCAAGAATATCCCCTTAAAATATAAAAAGTATATTTTATCAAACTCAAAGATAAAAACAGCTTCTGGCGATAAGGACACATATGTAATAACTTAATAAAGAAATTTAAAAAAAATCAGCTTCTGATCAAAAGAACAGAAGAGATAGCCTCAAAAAAAGTTCTTAATATGCAAAGAGATTTAACATAGAATAAAAGTACATCTAATATCAATGGTAAATGTATACATTATTGAATAAAATTTGTTGAGGAAAAATTTTTTAAAACTAGGGGCCAAATGCACGAATTCGTGCACCTTGAAAGGAACTGTGGGCTGTGAGGCTGCGGTGGGCACAGGGGCGGGTCTCAGCCCATCCTCCAAGCCTCCACCCGGCCCCTCCCGCCGCGACCCCCGGTCCTCTGTGTGCTGGCAGCCCTGCTCCTGCTCGCTGACAGCGCGGAGCAAATGGGGCCAGTGCCAGCAGCGAGTGCGAGTGGTGGCTGCTGCCCCAATTGCCCCTCAGGAGCAGGGGGAGGTAGAGAAGCCCTCAGGGGCGATTGGGGCCAGCAGCCGCTGCGTGCACCCGCTGACGGCGCTGAGTGATCGGGACCGGTGCTGGGCACCGCCAGCGGGTGCAAGCGTGGAGCATGGGAACAAAGAATTTTCAGTAACCACCAGAGGCTCGCCCCAATGACAGCAACCAGTGCCCCGCCTTGGTCTGGCACACCCACTCACCTGCTGCACCATTCTGCCGCAGCCAATGCCCACCATGTTCCTCACTCTGCCGCCTGCTGCCGATGCCTCCCATGTTCTGTGCATGCCCCCTGGTGGTCAGCACACGTCATAGTGACTGCTTGTTTGGTTGTTCTGTTGTTCTGTTGTTCTGCCGTTTGGTCTATTTGCATATTAGGGTTTTATATAGATAGAGATTTCAAGTTATCCTTAACTAAGAAAATACCTTAAAGAAATTCCAAGTGATTAGACAGATAGATTTAAACATAAAATCTTAAGTTAAAGTAAATAGAGATGAATAAATAACTTAATGGTAAATGGAGAAACATAAAAAATATTACAAAAACAGAGGACAAATGAGTATATTTCAAAGTTATTTTAAGGTGAAAATAAGTAGTAAATCCTATGGTAATATGTCTCCAGCATGCTAAAATTATTATACTTTTTAAGTTCACTAGTATATATTATCTGAGAAAAATAAGCCATATAGAAAAACTACATGTGTGTATAAACATACATTATTATAATAAGGAAATGTGTAAATGTCCTAAATGAGCGAGAATAAATAGCAAGTAAAATGTGTTGTTTATAAGACAGAATGTTAAGTTTAATGAATGAAAATAATGCTGTATTCTAGTGCTGTAGGACTATACACTCTTTATACATTATCACCCAATTATATAAACAATTGCCATGCACATCTATATATATAAAAGCCTAAGCGACCGAACGACCGTTCAACCATTCCACTGTTCGAATGGTAGCTATGACACGCACTGACCACCAGGGGGCAGATGCTCAACACACAGGCATGGAAACATGGAACAGACTGATGAATCTCAGAGGGAAGGAGGGATGGGGAAGTGCAGAAAGAGATCAACCAAAGATCTTATATGCATACTAGAGGCCTGGTGCACGCATTTGTGCACTGGTGGAGTCCCTGGGCCTGGCCTGCAAGGATCGGGCCAAAACCGGCAATCTGACATCCCCTAGATTGCAAGAGAGCACAGACCAGGTCAAGGGACCCCACCAGGGTACGAATCCATGCACCGGGCCTCTAGTGTAGTCATAAGAAAATAAATAGCAAAATTTTCAAATGTTGTCATGTTTCTGTGTGGTGAGATTATGGTGGATTATTTCTCTAAAGTGACTTATAGGTCCTTCATGATCATTTCCTGATTATTGTTGTACTAGAGGCCTGGTGCATGAATTTGTGCATGGGTGGGGTCTGGCCAGGGGGAGGGGCTGAGGGCGGTTGGCCAGCCAGCCCCACCCTCTGTTCAAACTCCCGGTTGAACTCCCAGTTGTACTCCTGGTCAAGGGAACAATTTGCATATTAGCCTTTTATTATATAGGATAGCTTTTTATATTTACCTGTTTGTCACAGTACTTACCATGTTCTGCATTTCAATTATATGTTTATTTATTTCTATTGGATTTTTTTACTGAATTTATTGGGGTGACATTGATTAATAAAATTATATAGGTTTCAAGTATACAATTCTACAGTATATCATCTGTATATTGTGTTGTGTGTTTACCACCCCAAGTAAGGTTTCCTTCCATCTATTGGATCTTTGATAAATGTTTATATCCCAAGGCCAAATATCCAAACATATCACCTTTCACATAAAATCTATGTATTAAATATTTACTAAATAAATTTGTGAATTAAGTGCATGGATATACATACCTCCGTACACACATATCCACAAACACACACACGTATATGCACACGTCTACCATATTCAAAGTGAATCTTTTAAAAGGCTTTAAAGGCATGATACTTTTGTCCCTTAGTAGTAAAGTGCTTACTAAGAACAGCAACAGTGAGAATTCTATTTATAGACACATCGTCCTGGAATAGATCTACAGAAGGCGTAGTGTTCAGTTGTGTAAACCTTAGCAGGATTGCCCTGAAAATATACAGGAGAGATTATTGTCCATTTGGTTTTATGGATCTCTAGGGCCCAAATTTCATATTTTAGTCTGCTATTTACCATCTGCATAGCCATGAATTTATAGCTCATGATGCCATTCTTTCTTTTTTTTCTCTCTTGAAATATCCAGGAGTTTAATTATATAGAGAGACAGAAAACAGCTGGTCAGAATCTGATCAACTCTGAGTTCTGGTCCCTAAACTGCTACTATCCAGCTATGTAAATTCAGGCAAGTAATTTAATCTTTCTTCTGGATCTCAAATTCTTCATTTACAAAGTGAGTAGATTACATTGGATAACACAATGAGCATTCTAATATTAAATAATCACTTTGACCTGAGCACTCTATGCACACAGTCTTTTCATATTTAAAAACAGTTTTCTTTAGAAATACAAAGACTTGCTGTTATAAAAATAAGAAAATAATAGTTTAGAGATATGAAATACTCTTTTGACACTTTCATTATCAATGTCACCCCACTAAATTCAATAAAAAAGATATCTCCCCTAAAATGTATTGTAACTTCCCATGCATACAGAAACTACTTTAGGCCATACACAGTAATATTTTTTTTAGTTTTAAAATGAATTTAATAAGAATATTATTAGGAAGGCAATGACGTTTGATTTGTCATTTAAAAAAAAGTCTGTTTCTTCATGCTGTAGAATAAATGTAATGTAAGAGGCTACAGAGTTACAAGCATCTTGCTACGGGATTCTCTGATAGTATAGCACAGTGTAGTCATTTCTGCAATGCTAGAATAAATAAAGTCTCTTATTTTTGAAAGTTTGCCTTAGTGACCTCCAGTTGTGCAATTGTTTTTAGAAGGTAAAGTAGAAGTATCTCAGTAATATTTTCTCCCATATTCAAGTCCACATCTTTTTTATTTTCAGTAAAATGTATTATATTAACAAAATGTATTATATTAAAAATCTGATTATATAAAATAGAAACAATGTTTATTGTTTGCACAAAATGATAAGACTGTCCCCTCCTCTTTTTTTTCACACCCAGCTCTCTGTCACTTTCAAACTTCTCTCTCTCTCTCACTCTCTCACTCTCTCTCTATTGTTTATCACTTATTTTGATTTTATGTTTATTTCCCCAGATTGTTCCTAAGTCACTTTCTTCAAAGTGATTTGAGTGTGTTATTTATTCCATCATCTAATTCCTTTTTGTAATAAATGCCAAGTATAATTTGGTCTTTCAAGAACAGAATTTAAACCCCATGAGGTCGGGACTTTTTCACTGTATTTTATTGGTTAGTTTACTCTATCTCCATAGCCTTGAAGAAGCTGCTCAGTAAATATTTGTCTAACAAATGCGTGAGCAAACATTTATTAAGCCATAGTGTATGACCAGTCCTCTATTTCATCACATAGTACAGTTAAGAAAGAAAGAAGCTAGTGTGACATCCTCAAAGCCGTTACTTACCCTAATTGGAGAGACAAGGCTAGCAGGCTTAAAATGGCTAGCAAGGAATAAGAGGAAGCATATTTCTAAGCTAAGGGCTTATAACTGAGCTGGAATACTTCCTTGAGGAGCTTGACCCTAAAGGAGGAATGGCATTTGTATTGGTCATACATATTGAGCATTGGGATTCTGAAGCCATGTAAAAGGAACACATTTTCACCATCTGTTTATGGCAGAGTTGTAGAAACAAAAAGCCTAATTCTTCATGTATGTATCTGAAGAAATCTTCACTAAATTAGGATTTACACCACAAAGGCAGACTTTGGTAAGAAATTTACAGAACATACTCATTTAATTTAGGAGATAATTGTGCATGCAATAGTATGGATTAGGTTTTAGTAGTAATATTCTGCTTCCTCAAATATGAGCAATGCTGGATAGAGTTTTGAATATGAAAGATGAAATTTGTCAGAGAGAGAAGCTTACTATTGAAGGGAGGTTTCTTTTAAGGAAGCAGGCTTAGCAAAAATAATTTCCTTCTGGTAGCACATTTACAGGACACTGTTACAAGACGCATAGTTTTGGTAGTGATTTACAAACAGCCATTACAGTGGCATACTTGTCTTCCCACAGCAACATCCCTGAGCACTAAGCACTTTTTGGTCAAGCCTCTAGGATTTAACTGCAGGGTGTACAGTTTTAAAACCATTTTTCATTGATCTGAGCTGTTGAGTTCTTAACTGTAGCTTATTTTCACTCTGATGTTGAAATCCATAAATGCCAGTCACAGCATTTAGGAACTAAAATCATTGGCACAGGAATTTAAATGAAGAGTGATAAATCAGGCTGCCAGTGGCTACTGCCTCAGCCAGATGCAAACACCACAACCACCGTTTTTAATAGCCTTGTGTGCCTAATTTCAAATTAAGTGTGACAAATTACGCAGGGAGTTAATTACTGTCTTGAAACAAATAGTCTGATGTTGATTGGAAACGGCATCATAAAGCTGTGTTTTACCTTAACAGAATATTCCAAGGAAATACTAGAAAATAAAGAGCTACAAATAATGATTAGTTCAGGTTAAAAAAAAAAAAGAGGAGGAGGAGGAGGAGGAAGAGGAGGAGGTAGGCGGGTGTATTATGAATCTGGTTAGATGAGTCCAGGTATATCAAAACGGGTCTTTCTCTGAGAACAGTTTTACTAGTCTAAAGGCAGGAAGTGAATTCACAGATGCATCAGAATCTTGGTACCTACACAGTGGATGAAAAAGGGGGAGACTCAGATACATTTACCTCTGCCACTGCTGACTAGAATTAGAACGCCTGTCTACTCTTCTCATAGCAGAAGTGCTAAAAGGAGCTTAAAGTGAATATGACCTTAAAAACTCAAAGATGTTATAAATCACACAATTTTTTACTAGTCCTTCATTTATTTTTCTGCACCTGCACTTCATGGTCCTTATTGTCTTTAGAGATTTATTGGACAGCAGCTTCTTTTTTAAATGGCTTCCCACTTGACTTAATGATTTTTCATAGTGTTTGAGGAAGTCTCAAGAGCAGATCTGTTCTTTGCAGTTTGAGTGAATTTTAGAATGAGATAATTCCATGTTCATGTAATGTGATGCAGTTACAAATGGCTTCCTTTGTCAGACACTGTTCCTAGCACTTGTAATAAATCATAAAATAAATTAGCACAATAGGTATTATTGTAAGTGTTTTCCAGAAGAGGATACTGACACACTGAGAGACTAAGCAAAAAGTCAGGATCACCAGTGAAGATGGGACAAACCAGAATTTGTCACCGGGCAGTCTGGGACCATTAGGACACACTGCCTTTTGAAACCTGGGCCCGGAGAGAGCAACACAAGTTATAAAACTCTAGTTATGTGGTCCCAAATCATTCCCACTGGTCTTTTTGCTTCTCTACCTACCTATTGAAAATTGGAAACATATCTTTATTAGAAGATAAAGATTGGACACAAAGATTAAGATACCATTTTAGCAGACTCTATAGAAAATATGATGAGCCACCACCAGTAAATTTATAGACTCCAGAGTGGCTTTTGAGCTATCCTTGAAGTTCATGAGCTTTGCTAGCCTCTCACTACAATATCTTGCCTAAAAGAAAAAGACTACAAATCAAAGGAACATTCTGAAACTCAAAATTATCCTTCTCCCCTTAAAAATTAAATGTTCATATTTCTTTCAAGATTTTTAATCTTAATCTTGAAACAAGTATTTTTCAATTTGTTAATATCCATATTGCACATTTGATAAATTTTAGAGAAAAAAGAAAAGTATGTTTTACAGAGAAATGGTTCAAATTTTTTCATTTTTTAAAAATATGTTTTTATTAATTTCAGAGTGAGGAAGGGAGAGGGTGAGAAAGATAGAAATATTGATCAGAGAGAAATATGAATTAGCTGCTTCCTGCATGCCCCCCAGTAGGGATTGAGCCTAAAACCTGGGCATGTGCCCTGACCAGGAATTGAACCAGAAACCTCCTGTTGCATGAATGACACTTAACCAACTGAGCCACATCAGCCTAGTAGAAATGGTTCAAATTTAAAATGCATATATTCTCTACTGCACCTCTACACATACATGAATTTTGTCAGTTCCAAAAGAAACATTTAATGAAACTCCACCCACTGCACCTAGCCATGCTAGTCTTTTGGCTGTTGTCCTAATACCCAGGCACATTCCTGCCTTATGGACTCTCCTTTTGTTACTTCCTCCAGAACTTTGTTGAAATTCCACTTTGTCACAAAAAAACTTCCATGGCCACTTTATTTAAAATTGTAATTTTTCATGTCCACCACTCCTGATTCCATTCTCTGCCTTCCTTTTGTGATAACACTTATCACCATTTCCCATTTTACCCAAATGTTTTCTTTCTCCCATCAACTTTAATGTGAACTCCATGTAGGCTAAAACTGTTCACATATTTATTTGCTATATTCCCAAGGCTTAGAAAAGAACCTGGCTCAAA
This sequence comes from Myotis lucifugus, assembly GCF_000147115.1. NCBI lineage: Eukaryota > Metazoa > Chordata > Mammalia > Chiroptera > Vespertilionidae > Myotis > Myotis lucifugus. The sequence continues at coordinate 647,233 of NW_005871517.1, forward strand.
CAAGGTTCCCAGAACGTGTTTATTGAGTGGATAAATGGATGAAAAGCTAAAAGTTACCATTTTATGTTAATGTATTAACCACTTCCTAACTAGTCTAAATCTATAATAATAAAAGGTGGTCTAGTTTCATTTTTTTAACATGTATCTGTCGAATTTTCCCAACACCATTTATTCAAGAGACTGTCTAGACTCCATTTATGCCCTTGCCTCCTTTGTCAAATATTAATTGGGCATAATGGCTTGGGTCAGTTTCTGGGTTCTCTGTTCTGTTTCATTGGTCTATATGTCTGTTCTTGTGCCAGTACTAGGCAGTTTTGAGAACAGTGGCTTTGTAATACAGTGATATGTGGTATTGAGATCCTTCCTACTTTGTTCTTCTTTCTCAAGATTGCTGAGACTATTCAGGGTCTTTTTTTATTCCAGATGAATTTTTGGAGAGTTTGTTCTAGGTCTTTGAAATATGCCGTTGGAATTTTAATAGGGATTTCATTTAATCTATAGATTGCTTTGGGTAGTATGGACATTTTAATGATGTTGATTCTTCCAATCCATGAACCCAGTATATTCTTCCATTTGTTTATGTCTTCCCCTATCTCTTTTTTTAACCTCCTGTAGTTTTCTGAATACAGGTCTTTCACCTCCTTGTTTAAGTTTATTCCTAGGTATCTTAATTCTTTTGTTGCAATGGTAAATGGGATTGCTTTTTAAATTTCTCTCTTTCTGTAAGTTCATTATTGGTGTATAAATAAGCCAGAGATTTCTGGGTGTTAATTTTGTATCCTGCTACATTGCTGAATTCATTTATTAAGTCTAATAATTTTTGATGGAGTCTTTAGGGTTTTCTATGTACAGTATCATGTCATCTGCAAATAATGACAGTTTTACTTCTTCTTTTCCAATTTGGATGCCCAATAGTTCTTCTTGTTGTCTAATTGCTATGGCTAGCACTTCCAGTACTATGTCAAGCAGGAGTGGTGAGAGTGGGCATCCCTGTCTTGTTCCTGTTCTTAGTGGAAATGGGTTTACTTTTTGCCCATTGAGTATGACGTTGTCTGTAGGTTTGTCATATAAGGCTTTTATTATGTTGAGGTATGATCCCTCTATTCCCACATTGCTGAAGGTTTTTGTCAAGAAAGGATGTTGGATTTTGTCAAATGCCTTTTCTGTGTCAACTGATATAACTATGTGGTTTTTATTTCTCAGTTTGTTTATGTGATGTCTCACGTTTATTGATTTGCAGATATTGTACCATCCATACATCCTGGGAATAAATCCCACTTGGTCATGGTGTATGTAATGTATTGCTGGATTTGATATGCTAGGACTTTGTTGAGGATTTTAGCATATATGTTCATCGGGGATATTGGCCTGTAAGTCTCTCTTTTTTTTTGTGGTGTCTTTATCTGGTTTTGGGATTAGGGTAATGCTGGCTTCATAGAAAGAGCTTGGAAATGTTCCTTCCCTTTGAATGTTTTGGAATAGCCTAAGGAGGATAGGTTTTAGTTCTTCTTTGAATGTTTGCAACTTATTTGAAACTCCCCTGTGAAGCTGTCTGGTTGGGAGCTTTTGTTTGTTGGAAGTTTTTATTATTATTATTATTATTATTATTATTGCTGCTTCAATTTTCTCCATAGTTATTGGCCTATTCAGATTTTTAAAATTCTTCCTGATTGAGTTTTGGTCTAGAAATATGTCTATTTCTTCTAGGTTTACCAATTTTTTGGAATTGAATTGCTCATAGTATTTTTTAGGAATCTTTGTATTTCTGTGGGGTCTGTTGTTAATTTGCCTCTTTCATTTCTGATTTTGTTTATTTGGTTCCTCTCTCTTTGCTTCTTGGTGATCCTGCCTAGAGGTTCATCAATCTTGTTTATCCTTTCAAAGAGCCAGCTCTTGGTTTCATTGATCTTTTGTATTGTTTTTTTGGTTTGTTTGGTTTGTTTGTTTGTTTGTTTGGTCTCTATGTCATTTATTTCCACTCTGATCTTTCTTATTTCTTTCCTTCTGCTTTCTCTGGACTTTTCTTGCTGCTCTCTTTCTAATTTTTTAAGTTGTAGGGTTAGGTAATTTATTACAAGTTTTTCTTGTTTTTTGAGGTAGGCCTGTAGTGCTATGAACTCTCCTCTCAGGACTGCTTTCACTGTGTCTCATAGATTTTGGATTGTTGTGTTTTCATTGTCATTTGTTTCCAGAATTTTTAAAATTTCTTCTTTGATCTCTTTGGTAACCCAATCATTGTTTAATAGCATACTATTTAGTCTCCAAGTGTTTGAATTTATGTGAATGTTTTTATTGTTGTTGATTATGCCATTGTGGTCTGAGAAGATGCTTGATATGATTTCAGTCTTCTTGAATTTGGAGAGACTTTGCTTGTGCCCCAATATGTGGTTTATCTTTGAGAATGTCCCATATGCACTTGAGAAGAACGTATATTCCATGGCTTTGGGGTGAAATGTTCTGTAGATGTCAATTAAGTCCATCTGATCTAGTGAGTCATTTAGGATTGCTGTTTCTTTGCTGATTTTTGTCTAGAGGATTTATCCAGTGATGTCAATGGGGTATTAAAGTCCCCTACTATGATTGTGTTGCTGTGATCTCTCCTTTGATATCTTCCAGAAGTTTTTTTTTTCATGTATTTGGGTGCTCCTTCATTGGGAGTATATATGTTTACCAGAGCTATATCCTTTTGTATACCAGTAGATCCCCTTAGCATTATGAAGTAATCTTCCTTATCTCTTGTTATGGCCTTCACTTTCAGGTCTATTTTGTTAGATATACTAGTAAGTATTGCTACCCCAGCTTTTTTTTCATTTCCATTTGCCTGAAAGATATTTTTCCATCCCTTCACTTTCAGTCTGTGTGAGTCCCTTGATCTGAGGTGGGTCTCTTGTAGACAGCATATGTATGGTTTATATTTTGTTATCCATTCAGCCACTTGATGTCTTTTGATTGGAGCATTTAATCCATTTACATTTACAGTTATTATTTATAGGTACTTGTTTGTAGCCATTTTAATTCTTTGTGCCTGTGTTCCTTCTTGCCTTTCTATTTCTTCTTTTTACAACAGGCCCTTTAGCATTTCTTGCATTGCTGGCTTGGTAGTGATAAACTCCCTTGGCCCTTTTTTTTCTGTGAAGCTCCTGATTTCCCCTTCAGTTTTGACTGACAGCCTTGCTGGATAGAGTATTCTTGGATTCAGTCCCTTGCTTTGCAATGCTTTGTATACTTCATTCCATTCCCTTCTGGCCTTATGTGTTTCTGTTGAATAATTATTTGATTGTCTAATGGGAGTTGCTTTGTAGGTAACTTTCTATCTCTCTCTTGCAGCCCTTAAAATTCTCTCTTTGTTATTAACATTTGCCATTGTAATTACAAGATGTCTTGGAGTGGGTCTCTTTGGGTTCATCTTGTTTGGAACTCTCTGTGCTTGTGTGACTTTTTCTTCCCCAAATCAGGGAAGTTTTCCGTCATTATTTCTTCAAATAGGTTTTCTAATCCTTGCTCCTCTTCTTGTCCTTCTGGCACTGCTATTATACATATGTTACTTTGTTTCATGTTGTCCCAAAGCTCTCTTAGGCTCTCCTCCTGCTTTCTAATTTTTTTCTCCCATAGCTGTTCAGATTAGGTATGTTTCGCTGCCCTATCTTCTAATTCACTAATTTGGTCCTCTGCTTCTCCTAGTCTACTGTTGAAATCTTCCATCGTGTTTCTTACTGTAGCTATATAATTTTTTATTTCCTCCTGATTTTTACATAAGTTGTTGATTTTCTCATCCATTTGGTTTATGAACTGCATGACTATTATTCTGAATTCATTTTTGACATATTGCATGCCTCTGTTTCATTTAGTTTCTCTTCTGTGGACTCCTTTTGTTTCCTTTGGGGCTTGTTTTCTTGTCTCCCCGTTCTGGCTAACACTGGTCTGAAGCTAACTGGCTGGATGTGCAGGGCCTGGGCCAACACCTTGGTCATGGTGGGCTGGGAATGCAGTTAGAGGCTTGCCTGTGAGAGGTGCAAGGCCAGGCCAACATGGCTGTCTTGGCTGACAGGGAGTGCAGTCCCAGGCTTGCCAGCAGGACGTGCTTGTCCAGGGCTCACGCTGCCGACAGTCTTGCCTGTGGGATGCACAGAGCAGGAGCTGACTCCATGGTCTTGGAGACAGTGAACTAAGTCAGAAACTCCCTGCACGACACGGGGCCAGGGTAAAGAACATGGACTTGGCTGACAAGGAGTGCAGTCAAAGGCTTGCTGGGCGCTGTATCCAGGGCCCCCACTACGAAGCAGGAACTCAGCCAAGAACTGCGTGAACCATTGGGGCAGGTGACACCGAGGCTTGAGGGCAGGGAACTTGATCAGAGGCTTGCCTGCAGGAAGTGCAGGGCCTGGGCCTACACAGCTGTCTTGGCTGATAGGGAGTGCAGTCCCAGGCTTTCTGGCAGGATGCACTGATCCAGGGCCCATGCCACAGGCTTGGTGGGCAGGGAATGCAGACAGAGGCTTGCCTGTGGGATGTGCGGGGCAGAAGCCGACTCCACGGTCTTGGAGGCAGGGAACTCAGCCAGAAACTCACCTGTGGGACCATGGGGGCCAGGGTTGGTGGGGTCCCTCAGCCTGGCCTGCAGGGATCGGGTCGAAACCGGCTCTCCAACATCCCCCGAGGGGTCCAAGATTATGAGAGGGCACAGGCCAGGCTGAGGGACCACCAGTGCATGATTGGGGCCAGAGAGGGACCATGGGAGGGCTCCAGGGCATGTCCTGCCCATCTCGCCCAGTCCCGACCAGGGCCGGCCGGCTGGGGAGGGACCGCGGGAAGTTGGCCGGCTCGGGAGGGACCTCAGGAGGGTTCCAGGGCATGTCCAGTCTGTCTAACCCAGTCCCAATTGGCCAAACCCCAGCAGCAAGCTAAACTACCAGTCAGAGTGTCTGCCCCCTGGTGATCAGTGAAACTGGTTGAATGAACGGTTGGACACTTAGCATATTAGGCTTTTATTATATAGGATATTGACTATATTCCCTATGTACTTTATCTTTCATTGATTTTTGTTATTACTTGCAGTTTTTGCTTCTGAATCCCTTTCATTCTTTTTCACCCATACCTTCATCCCTCTCCCATCTGGAAATCATTAGTTTGTTCCCTGGATCAATGAGTTTCTTTCTGTTTTGATTGTTCATTTACCTATTTTGTGTTTTAGATTTCACATATAAGTGAAATCCTATGGTATTTCTTGCTCTGTCTGACCTTTATTACTTAGCAGAATTTTCTCTAGGTTCATCTACATTTTCAAAAAATGGCAAGGTTTTATTCTCTTTTTTTTATGGATGAGTAATATACCATGGTATTTACACATATACCACTTCTTCTTTATTCATCATCTGCTGATGGACACTGAGAATGCTTCCATACCTTGGCTATTGTAAATAATGCTGCAATGTGTAAAAGTGTGCATACCTCTTTTTAAATTTGTATTTTCAATTTATTTGGATAAATACCCAGAAGCTAAATTGCTAGATCATATGCTACTTCTATTTTTTTTTTTTTTGAGGAAACATCATTCTGTTTCCTATAGTGACTACACCCATTTACAATCCCACCAACAGCACATGAGGATTCTTTTTCTTCAAATCTTCTACAACACTTATTTGTTGATTTATTAATGATAGCCATTCTGAAAGGTGTGTGGTAATATATAATTGTGGTTTTAATTTTCATTTCCCTGGTAATTAGTGATGTTGACTATCTTTTCATGTGTCTGTTGGACAGTTATATGTCCTCTTGGAGAAATGTCTACTCAGAGCCTCTTCTCATTTTTTAATTAGGTTTTGTCTTTAAATTCTTTTAAAGGTTTTTAATATAGAAAAGTCCTACAGAGTTACTCTTATAATTTATACACTATTTAACTTTTATACAACTTAAGCCATAATTAATATCATATACATTTTCAGTTTTTTATAAGTTACAGAAAACCAGTGCCACTTCTTAATGGATGATCATTAAACATTAATTGCATTCTACCTCTTGTTTTTATTTCTCATAAGTTTCTTTAAAGCAAATGTATTGAAAATTAAATTCAGAATTTAGTTCCAATGGATGCTAGCTTATTTTATTGTATTAAATATTGTAAGTCTTTTGTTTGAAAGAATGACACTACTTTGAATTTGGGATTAGTAATTTTTAAAAAAAATACTTTTTTATTAATTTTAGAGAGGATGGGAGAGGGATAGAGAGATAGAAACATCAATGATGAAAGAGAATCATTGATAGGCTGCCTCCTGCAGGCCCCACACAGGGATCGAGCCTACATCCAGGCATGTGCCTTGACAAGGAATCGAACTGTAACTTCCTGGTACATAGGTCGATGCTCAACCACTAAGCCACATTGATAGGGCAGGGACTACTAATTTTATGCTACAACATTGGACATAAAAATGTGTCTAAGACAAAAATTGACCCTTTAATTAATAATTTACTGTATATAGGCAATTCAATAATTTTTTTCAAAAAGGATGCCAGAAAATAGCTTTAAAGTTTATATTGTACTTGAATTTAACTTTAAAGTTAATAAAGGGATTTCCTGAGAGTTACATATTATAAAACATTAACCTATTTTTTATAGAGGTGGTGTCCTTGAGTACTGTCAAATCCATGCTGGTGGTTGAAGTAGCCAAAAGGATAGTCAGGCAACCAAATTTCCAATCTTCAAATAGAGGATTCCAGCATTCACTAAGTTCTTGGGGAATGTATGGAAAGAAATCCATGTATTTTCTACTACAAGAAGGGCCTCCATGGGATTTTCTGAATATTCTCATTTACCTACCTATTAGCACCTAAGAGCATTCAGCCACTGTCTAAAAACGTTGAATCAGGATGGACGGTTGAAGAAGAACTGAGGCAAAGAACTGAGGAATGGGCACCCACGAGAGGTCTTGTAATCATAGATTCCTCAGGGCCTACTGCAGAGACTCCTGATGAGGGGAAATGTGGGTCAGAGAGTTGGGAAAAGCAACAGAGAATGCTTAGCATGCCTGGGATCAAACATGTGGATGGTATTTTATTAGACAGTATTAACAGCCACTAACTCCTTCAGTCAGACTTAAAAATACTCCTTTCCTTTATGGCACTTTGGTGACCACCCAGTCTTTGGTCCCAGCAGCATTCATGGGGTGGCTAGGAATTACATATAAAAATACAGAAAAAGTAAAACGTGGCTTAACCATGCTTTGTTTCCAGTTGCTTAGTAGGTACTTTAAGAAATGGAAAATGAGTCACTACCAGGTTAGGTTTCATTCTAATCCTAGGAAATACTATAATCACCAATTAAATAGCTTGGGAACTTAAATATTAAGATAAGCAAACTTTAATAGTTTGTTGTTCATTTTCCATGAACATATTATCAATAAGCCATTTTTGTTCCTTGATGGGAAAATTTGAATGATTTAAAGTGGTTGAATTTTAATGCATTATAATAATCTATATTGCATCTACAAAAGTCTCAGTGGATGGATCTTTTTCAGATATTTTAGAATGTTTCTTATATCATAGAGTAGGAAAAGGGCCAGAACATCTATTCCTGGTTTTGTCCCATTACCTTCAATATAGTCTAAAAATACTTGTTTGGATGGAGATATGTGCTATTTTTAATCTATTGATATTATTTACAATTTCTAACAGTGCTGCTACTGTGAATGTTAGAAAAATATTTTTAAAATATTATGATGTATTGTTGAGTTGAACACTTGAAACCTGTATGGTTTTGTGAAACAATGCCACCCCAATAAATTCAATTTAAAAATATTATCTTATTAGAACTCTCCTGCCAAAAGTATCCTATATTATAAAAAGAAAATGTCACTCTAACAAATATAACTAAGGAGAAAAACAATGAACCATTATAAGCATCTTTTGAGTGCTATTAGATTGCTCAAATGAGGAGAATAGGGAGATCTATAAAGCAGAGCAGGTCAGAGCAGGGGAGGTACAAATTAGAGTCAGGTAAGGCTTAAGTGAAACGAAAGAGCACTTTAAAAGAAATTCCAAATCTAGTTACATAATATATCATAGGCAGGAAGCCAAGCAGAGAATCAATGAAAACTAGTTATGATCAAGGTGGATTCAAGGATGGAAGAAGATAACAAACAGCAAATGTTTGACATTGGTTTTACTGAAGACATGAGTGACATTTTCACTTCCAAATGTTCTTTAGAAGAAAGTGTCAAAGATATTAGATCAAACACTATCCAATTAGTAAGTATTGTTAATCCTGTTAAGTGTAGAAATAACTGAACAAATTATATTTATTGAAAAACCCAAAGTATTTTGAAATAAAGATGAAGTAGCTTAACTGCTATATTTCTTTATCTGTAAAATAAGGGTTGATAATAAGGTTCCTTGAAGAATTGTTGTGAAGATTAAATGCAATGTCATAAAAAAATTCAGAACAGTTCCAAGCATGCTATAAGTGCTCAAATAACATTATTATTTTTGTTATTTAGCAAACCAAAGGAATCTTAAATACGCGCACACACACATACAGAATTAGCAAGTTAACAAATGTTGAAACACAGTAAACATAGTAAGACTCACTGATATGTTAATCACAGCCTTTACTCTGCCATCTGTATGACCTTTCTGAAGGCACTTCATTGGGGGGAAGGGGATTTTACTTTATCTATCATAAAATCAATAAATTGAATTAGATTATCCCTATTGTGTTTCCTAGCACATATGTGATTTTTAGGACCTTATGCATCAGAAATCTTAACATTTTTATAGAGTTGAGATCTATCATATATACATGTTCTTAAGTAATTGTAATATGTATATTTTCCTTATGTGTCTCTTCATAAGATTGTGAATTTCATACATTGTACACACATGAAGGCAAATGCCAATACCTCCCCCCTCCCCAAAAAAAAATCTGGGAATAACTTTAGAAGGTGGAATCTTGAGTTACATTTCTAAAATCCTTTGATAATTAACTATGAGAACATTAAACATGTTCTGTGAGCCAAGTAATTTGACTCTGTTTCCCTTTTTCAAGCAATAAACATAACAGATGATATAGCCCACATTTGGCAATTACTCCTCTGAATACTAGAGAACTTTTGTCTTTCATCAATATATCTTTTTCTACATAATCCAGGCACATGACAATTTTTGTACTATTTTAAAATTTAGTAAACCCTTTTATCAGGGTTGTTCGTAAACAAAAGTAATTGACTTTGAGTAACTTAAGTTTCCATAGGGATTTCACAGAAATTTTTTTTAAAAATGAACTATAGATCTAGGTAAATGTAGGAATTAAAGCACTCTAGGATCTAGGATAGTGATGGCGAACCTTTTGAGCTCAGCATGTCAGCATTTTGAAAAACCCTAACTTAACTCTGGTGCCGTGTCATGTATAGAAATTTTTTGATATTTGCAACCATAGTAAAACAAAGACTTATATTTTTGATATTTATTTTATATATTTAAATGCCATTTAACAAAGAAAAATCAATCAAAAAAATGAGTTCACATGTCACCTCTGACACGCGTGTCATAGGTTCGCCATCACTGATCTAGGATCTAGGTATTCTTCAGGGCATTATTGTTGAGATGACTCAGCCAAACCATTTTTGTTCTTTGTCAGTACTACCAGAGTCCAAATAAACAAAATTAAGACCATACTGTTCCTATAATGTGCCCCATACTTCTATTTGTCAGTAGATGGAAAGACATTTGGCAAACTGCTCCAAGAATACCATAAAAATTCATGGAAAAGGTCTCCTGAGGAAAAATGAGACAGGTGATAAAAGTTAGGTATTACCATGTAACTCTAGAGAAGTGTCATAAAAAACAAAGAGAAGTAGAGTTTTGCTTTCAGTTTGTAAAGCTACAATCTAAATTGTAGTCATTAACTTGAAAAATGTGTGTTTATGTTTGTGTGTTTTAAAGTCATTGCTTTATTAGAATTATCCATTTAAATACAATTAACTTACAACTTCTCTTGTGTAAAAGGAAGCATATATGCTAAACAGAAGGATGGACCTGATTTTAATGTGCATTATTTTTATTTGTATTTCTATTTATATGATTAAATTTAGACAATTTTTCATATTGCTAAAGAAAAACATATTATCAGTCTCTAACTCTGATTCCAGTAATTTCACTCCACACTATAGAATATACATAGA
>NW_005871517.1:657504-664920 GCF_000147115.1 Myotis lucifugus
AAGGTAGTAACAATTCTAGTTTCACAGGTGAACAAATTGTGGCACAAAGGAGTTCTTAAGTAATCTGTATTGTGGACAGGGAGCTACTACAAGGACAGAAAATTGAGAGACAGATGGTTTCCTATAGACAAAGATGGCAGACAGGGTGCATATTGTCTCCCTATTTGTTTAATCTGTAGGCAGAACAAATCATGAAAAACTGGACTAGAGTCAGAGGAAGGAGCAAAAATTGGTGAAAAAAATATCAATAACTTAAGGTATGCAGATAACGACTGCTTACAAAAGTGAAAGAAGAGAGCACTAAAGCAGGATTGCATCTTAATATCATGAGGATAAAAATCATGACTAGAGAAGAAATACACAATTTTAACACAGACAATGAAAATATTAAAATTTTTAAATATTTTGCTTACCTTGGTTCATATAAATTCAAATGAAGACTGTAGCAAGGAGACAGAAGGCAGAAGAAGGCTGATACTCAGAAAGGCAGCAATGGAAGAATTAGGGAAGATCACCAAGAGCAAAGATGTGTCATTAGAGACCAAGGCTAAGATCATCCACACATCATATTCCCAATTACTATGTACAGATGTGACAGTTGACAGTGAAGAAGGCTAATGGGGGTGGGGAGGGGGTGTCATTTGAAATATCGTGTTGGAAAAGAGCGCTACTCATCCCCTGGACTACCAGAACTATGAACAAGTAGGTCCTAGAGCAAATTAAGCCTGAAAACATAGTTGGAGGAAAAAATGATGAAACTATAGCTGTCATACTTCTAGGCATATCATGAGGAGTCAGGGTTCTTTGGAAAAGACAATGACACTGGGTAAAATAGAAGGCAACAGGAATAGAAGAAGACCAAATATGAGATGGATTGACTCTATGAAATCAGCCATAGTTGTTAGTCTATAGGAGCTGTGTAGGGCTATTGAGGACAGGACTTTGTGGACATTGCTCATTCATAGTGTTGCCTGGAGTCAGAACCAACTTCAATGGCAAGTATCATACTCCAGGGTTCTGGCAAGAACCAGATGGGGGTTAGTTAAAAAGAATTTAATAGCCATAGCCGGTTTGGCTCAGTGGATAGAGTGTCGTCCTGGGGACTGAACAGGCCCAGGTTCAATTTGGGTCAAGGGCACATGCCCAGGTTGTGGGCTCGATCCCCAGTAGGGGCCATGCAGGAGGCAGCTGATCAATGATTCTCTCTCATCATTGATGTTTCTATCTCTCTTCCTTTCCCTTCCTCTCTGAAATCAATAAAAAATATATTTAAAAAAAGAATTTAATGAAGGAACGGTTTATGGAGAGATAGTCCAGGTTAGTGAAGGGAAGGGGATGAGGAAGTTGGAGGCACTGACATGGCCGGGAACTGGTGTCTTAGGTAGCCTGAAGGAGAAAGGGGAAGAATTCTGTTTCTGCAGACTGGAGCTACAGCATGGGCATTGTACCCATAGAGATGCCACTGAAAGTAATTGAAAGTCCAAGAATGGAGCAAAGATGAACAAATATTTTTAACTGACTCTTCTCTTGTCCCCCTACCTATGTTTTCCATAGGTCAAACTCACCAGAAATCCAAAGTAACTGTTATTGTAATTCACATGGGTCAACTTTCTAGGGCATCTAACAGGGCATGGATGGGTAAAGAAAGGATATGGGAAAGTCAGCCTAACATGTACATCTTAGTTACTTGACCTGGATCACAAAGCTGGTGAGTATGGATGCTGGGCTTAAGTTCATGTTCTGAGAAACTATCTGCCATGGTAGCCATTCCCATAAGGACCATTATGACAATTTGCATATAAAAGGATCCCATCAACTCCCACTTTCTGGTAAATGGCCAGCCACAGAAAGCCCTCATCTCTAATATAGAACAATCCTTCCTCATTTGAAATAGTCTCAAACTTGCTTGTTCCTACCCTTGAAGCCAAAGACTACCAAGTGTACTTACCTACCAAGGACTACTTCCAAAAATCTCGCTGTAATACAATGCTTGCCAGTAAGAGACTGTCTCCAGATTTCTTTTTATTCTACAGCACTTATTCTATGTTCTATCACTTTTAGGAGCCTGATTGAAATCCAGCAAATAGGTTCACTTGCTGAACGTTTATGAATAAATAGCTTGTGTGTAGCTCCAACTTAGTTTTTTGCCTTTGACAGTTTTTAACTCCTATATTATGCTACTTCTTCAGAATAGCACTACTACAGAACTAATAATTAGAAAGAACAAAGAACAGAAATATGCATGAAGGGGCGAGGGCTACGCCCTCCATCTTGCCCCGTATCCTCCATCTTTGGGCAGCTATGTGTTCAGCAAGGCTTCTTCCCGGAAGCCCAAGCCTCCGCTAGCCACACCCAGGATTTCTTTAAACTAACCAATGACAATCAAGGGAAGTGCGTGCCATGGATATGACCACATCCTGTGTAACGAGACACCGACTTGCGCCTGGCCAATCGGCAGGGCCCACAGTCCTCTCTCCTCCCCTTACTATAAAACCTCTCTCCCCACAGTGCTGGCCCTCTTTTTACCACTTGCCGCTGAGTCGGTAAGGAGGGTAGGGGAGCCAAACCCAGGTTTGAAATAAAGACTCTTATGCTTTTGCATCGGACACGGCTGGCTCCCTGGTGGTCTATTGGGGATCTTGAAATCTGGGCATAACAATGCACAGGTACATACTGCCCTTTCCAATTATGGGACTAATTTTAACATCAAAACACACTAAGAATTGTTCAATCTATACTGACAATATAGTAAACAAATAAACAAGCAAATAAATAAATAGAGAAAATAAGGGGATTGGGAAACTCATACATTATAATGCCTCCTATAAAGGACTTAGAAAATCATTATTTTGCAATGAAAAAAGGAAAAGTATATCCAGGCATGAATTATCAATGAATAAAATCTAGGGGATAGGAGTGATTTGATTGGGGAACAAGATATTTACTTGTGTGCAAAGAATATTTCCCCAAATTAGTTGTTAATTAAAAATAAAAAAATTTTAACTATAAAATCGATAAAACACCTCAACAAAATGATCAAAATTGTCATCAGTCAAGGATAAATTGTGTGCCTTGGGATGTGAGAATTCAAAATCACCTTTTAATGTTGAGATTTTAATATCACTTACGTATTATTTCAAACAGAAATACATAACCTAGTTGCATAATCTGAGGGAGTGAACAAATAAAAAATGAGAGCACTAAACTTAAAAAGCGAGAAAAAAAGAACCAGAAATATACATAAACCAGAGGCTCAGTGCACAAAATTCGTGCATGGGTAGAGTCCCTAGCAGCTGCCTGCCACTGGCCAGGGCCTCCCTTCCCCCAGCTGCTGGCTGGGGCCTCCCTTTGCACCCACCTTGGCCTGGCACCGCCCGCTCACCTGCTCCACCATCCCACTGTGGTCCCACTCTCGTTGGGGCCCATTGGGGCCAGCAGTGCCTCCACTGCCGCCCACTGCCAGTGCCGCTTCCTCGATGCCCTCTATGTTCTGGGCCACCCCCTGGTGGTCAGCGCATGTCTAACTTCTGGTTGGTCGAACGCCTGCCCGTAGGGACAATTTGCATATTAGCCTTTTGTTATATAGGATAAGGAATTAATAAGGGCAGAAAACAAATAATACATATGAAAATTGAAGAAACACTAATGTGTATAAATCAATTCTATGACTTATTATTCCCTATTATTGACTTGGAATATGAATTTTCAAGTTAACAACCAATAATATTAAGAAAAATAGGCTACCAGTAGGTCAGTCTACAGTCTGTAAAAAATTGACAAATCACATTAACTTGAAAATATTTCAGTCTTATACAATAATATTTTAAATATAAGATTTAAAATAGCCTGTATTTTGTTATTTTGTGGACATTAAGAAAAATAGGAAAAATATCTGATTATTTGTGATAAATGTTCATTGAATAATTATGCCGATCTTTATCTTACATTTTCTTTTACTTTTTTAAAATTAACTCTGAATCGTGAATAAATTTCCAAAGGAAAAGATAGAATGTAGTTTTTTTCAAGAAGCCTATTATATGTTTAGTATGGTTAAGCAATCCAAGCTTCATATATTAAAAAATAGTAATTAAAATTACTGTTAAGTATTAACATCTGGGACACATTGTGATAAATAAAAATGTTTTGAGAATAACTTCTAAAAATGGCAGAAGCATGAGGTTTCAATCTAAACAATCAACTAGAGACACAAACTAAAGCAAATTTAGTTGTCTCTAATTTAATACTATATTCCAAACTATAATCTTTACTTAGATATGTAATAAATTCCATTATCTCATAATTCTATTCTTCTAATATTAAAAGTATATATTCTTTTAGGGATTGCTTTATACATTTTGTTAGTCATTGCTTAACTCAAAGACTAGCATTCAATAGATAACACATGTTTGAATGAATTTATTTAAAATATTAAGTCAAAAATTATTAAGTAAAAAATGTGTATTGCTACAATTTTTAAAGAAATTTATTTAATGTTTAGTCTTCATGACATTGTACACCTACTTTGCATAAAAGTAGAGTCAGTACTTTGTACTAAAATATATATTGAATCCTTATTTTCATACTAGCTTTTAAAATCTGTGTCCTTTGTTACTTTTAAATAAAACAATATTTGCAAGCTTACTTTATAATTTTTCCTCCTGTTTTGTGGAAGAAACAGTCTTGTTAGTTTAAGAATAGTTTGAGAGGTCCCATTTCTCTTGTAATCTTTAATCTTCTAAAAACATCTCCCTTTAAATGTTTACACATATTTTTTTCCTTTCTTTACCCATGAGTTCTATTTGCATCTCCTCTTCCATTCTTTTGCTTATAAATTTTAATTGTAGCCTCCAGTTAGTACCTCTACTCCTCTGCTGAATGGGCTTTTCTAAAAACAACACCTTCCAAATATATGCCTGCTGATTCCATATAGGAAGGGGACACTCATTTCTGAAGTGCCAGGTCAGCACTATGGAGTAAAAGTGCTGAATAACGTGACGTGAAAAATAGTGAACTCTCCCAGATTTCACTCTGTGATTCAATACGGTTGTCATTAAATTGGGAGAAGCAAATCCCCAAGGGCATTTTTTTTCTCCACCCAATGAATACATATAAATCAGTTCCATAATTTGCTTACCAGAGCAGTGATTAGAGTGTGTAGTATACATTAATTATGTAATTGCCATCTTTTATTTTAATATGTTTATGGTTTATGTGCTTAGTATTTATAAGGTGAAGGTTAGGGGAATTTTTGACTATGTATCTATTAAACACTTATCTGACTATAGAATATTGCCATCAGGTAAACCTTTGCTGACAGGCATTGATTTGACCATACAGTTGAAATTTAAAACACAAAACAAAATTCATCTTTTAAAGATAGACTTCAGAGACATAAAGATAGACTTCAGAGACATAAATGATGGGTAATGATATCTCTGTTTTGTCAAATATTATGTAATTAAAGAGAAACATGACTGTAGTTAGGACATTGGATATGTAGGATACTTTGTTCAGGATATTGTTGTTTTTCTTGTTTATGTCATTACTTATAATAATAATAAATAAATCTATATATATAAAAGGCTTAGTGTTCGTCCAACCAGTAACTATGATGCTCCCTGACCACCAGAGGGCAGACACTCAATGCAGGAGCTGCCATGAGGTGGACTGGCCATTTAAAAATAAACAGTACCACGGAACTGGAGCCGACAAACCAACACTTGGCTTCCCTCAAGTGGTCCACAGGCCCCACCACCACCCTGGAGTGACAACCCACCAAATTGCAGCCAACACTGCCAAGACCCCATGGTGCAAAATGTGGCCCACAGCCCAGCCCAGCCCAAACACCGTTGCTGTGGGCACCGGGTAATGACATCACGTTTTTGTTGACATTCTAAAGCCAAAATTGAAAACAAAATATGTCTGAAGACCAACTATTGCCACAACATACCTCTGAAGCTGAAAGAAAGTGACGTTCTCGACAGAATATGAATGAAGAACAGTCATCGATAAGTACTACCAATATTGGTAGGAACTGCCTTCATAGCGAAAATGAAGTAAATGAGGATGCAATTATTGAACACAGTCGTGGTGGAATGATTGTTACATGTAAATTTTGCCTATCCCTAAATTTCTCCAGTGAAAAACCATCTGATGGAAAAGTTACTCAATGTTGTAGCAAAGGCAAAGTTTCTCCAAATGATATAAATTTTCCAGAATACCCGGTATATTTTTTAAAAATTAATGATAAACGAAGATTCTGACAGTAAAAATTTCATGGAAAATATTCATTCAATAAATAGTTCTTTTACTTTTGCTTCAGTGGGTGCAAATATCACATCACCATCAGGATATGGGCCATACTGTTTTAGAATACATGGTTGAGTTTATCATCATACTGGAACTTTACATCCTTTACATACTGGAACTTACATCAGGTGGTGTTTCTCAGAAGTTTGCTCAACTTTATAATTTTAGATACAGCCAAAGTGATGAGTAAAAGATTAGCAGTGCTAGAAAACCAAGGTTGCTTAGAAAGACTCATGATTAATATCAACAACCTCATGAATGAAATAACGAATTAACAAAATCATACAAGATACTACAAGAGGTAGAAAAGGAAACCCAATCTGAAGCAGCAGCAAAAGGTTAAAGCTGTAAATACTTTATCACAAAGGAAATTAGTCAAGCACTCTGAAAGTGTTTTTACTCTTAACGTGGTATACAGGGAGATATTAGAATAAGTTTAATCAATTTATCAGTCAATGTTTTAATCAATGTTGGTTTTATATCATGTTTTTGTTTTTATGTCATCTTTTTGTTGTTTTTATATCATGTTTTTGTTGTTTTCATATCATGTCTTTGTTGTTGTTATACCATGTTTTTATTGTTTATTTATTAATCAATTTATATATTATTTTCACTTACATTTTACTGATTTTCTTTCATCTATGACACATGTATTATAGAGAGAGGGTGAATAGCGATATTAAAATATTTCTCCTAATTAATTTCCTTTCAACATGCACAAATCCGTGCACTGGGCCACTAGTGTAACTATAATGTTCATTATATACTTATAAAATACCTTACTCATAAGAACAGATAAAGTAGAAAATTAGGTATGACTAGATTTCTATCAGCAAACTTTAATGTGATACTTCCAAAAAATTAAAACAAATTCTTAGAGGTACCCCTTAAGAAGGACCTAACAAATACAATAAAATAACAAGTCATTAGGTAAGTTGTAATCTTACTTTAAAATAGACATCTTATTAATAAATTATGAAATTCAAGAAAATGATTAGGAAAAAAATCTATAAAAATAAGAGATAAGCTGGTTTTAAAAAAACAAATTCATAACTCAACAAATTACTCAATTAAGTGAACCTGTTTCACTGATCTTCTAAAATATAA
>NW_005871517.1:665020-668331 GCF_000147115.1 Myotis lucifugus
AAAATATATTCCAAAATATATTTCAAAATATATACATTTAATTTTGTTAAAATACTTGAAAAAAATTTCTGCCTAATATTTGTAAACACTCTAATCAACACTAATCAAAACAACTAAATTATCCTTTTTCTAAAATTCATATTTACTTTTGCTATCAACTATTTAAGTGAATGTTTTCTCTAACTCTGGATTTAAAAATGAAAATGCTATTTTTTATTGTAATTGTATAAAATATATAGAGTTTAAAAGCAGCAGTCAACATAATCCTACTATGAAGGCACAAAGGGAATGTAGCAAATAGCAGTAAAGTTTGCTTTTTGTGTCCATATCTTGAGAGGGATTAACTATAAAATATTGCTACTTAGCATGCTATTAGCTGGCCATTACAACAGCATCTTGACATACTTACATTTTAACATTCTTGCATCCTTTTTAATATATAAACAATGATTTTAAAGAAGTTTAAAGACAATTGTATTCTATTTTTATTCCTTTTTCTTAATACTAGATTTGCCTAATCTGATAGTTTAGAGTTTTACCAAAGCATTTTATTTCCATTCCTGTTCCCTGAATGTGCCCTAGTAATGGAAATTTCAAACAGAGAGATGGGTTTTAATTCAGATTTATCCCCAATTTCTATAAGGAATAACAAGGTTAAAATTTTCACAAATTAGTCTTAGTGTGGCTACCACTGTGCTTTTTCATGAGCACAAATCTATAATAATAAAAGAGTTATATGCTAATTAGACTATATGTCCTTCCGGACATCCTTCTGGATGTCCTTCTGGATGACCTTCCAGACAAAGCCAGGGCTGCGAGGAAAGCCCGGGACCCAGAGGCCTGCCAGTGGTCAGAGGGAAGCCCAAGTGCCAGAGGAAAGCTGGTGCCAGCAGCCAGGGGAAGGAAGGCCTACTCTTGCACGAATTTTATGCATCGGGCCTCCGGTATTAAATAACAGTTTACACACTACCAAAGGAATCACAGCATTTTGCTTCATTCTTAGTTGCTTGTTTTTAGGATAAGGGAAGAACTTAGTAAATAATTAATTACAATGTAAAAGTTCCTCCCTCATTTGACAATTCCTTTTGAAAATAAACTGTACTCTTAGGTCCATCTCTAAATAATTTTCTTAACCTTGACATGTATCTAAGTTGTCTATAATGTGCTAGGGATGCATGATTTAAGCCTAGTTACCAAATACAGTGGGGCCTTGACTTACGAGTGTCCTGACTAACGAGTTTTTTGAGATACCAGCTCTCTGGGCTAATTTTTGCATTGAGTTGACAGAGTAATTTGAGTTAACGAGCTCCTTAACGAGCTCCTTAACGAGCTAGGTCTTGGAACGAATTAAACTCGTAAGTCAAGGCCCCACTGTATATAAAACAAAAGCAAATATTCTGTTAATCATAGATAACAAAGATTATTAGTGTTTATTATTTACTAATAAATATAACCATACTCACAACAATCTACACATATATATTGAAATATTTAAGGGTAAATCATGATTTGCTTCTAATGCATTCTACTCTCTAACAAAGTCAAAAAATACAAGTGTAACCATTAATCTTTTTCTGAGTGTCAGGAAAGAAAAAAAATCATGCATGTACTCCTACTAAATATATAGAACCTAGGGATTTGAATTTTAAATTCTAACTTTATTGCAGGCTTCCTGATTAACTTGGGAAAATTACTCGTTGCATTTTTTTCTACTCAGTTTTCTGATTTTGAAGTGGTTACATTCATTTATTAACATGCGGTTTTAAAACACTGCCAATCGATGATCTTATAAAATTTTTCTCAGTGCTTGAAGAACAGAATTTTTTTTTAAATAAAAGTGTAAAGAATTTGGTTTTATTATTAACACAGAAATTTACTATATACTCTACCAAACTTTAGTTTCTCTTAAAATCCTCATAACTATCTTTTGACTGGATAGATTTTCACTCCTATTCAGAGTGTGTGAGTGTGTGTGTGTGTGTGTGTGTGTGTGTGTGTGTGTGAGCACCTATGTTTGTGTTTTAGACCCCATATTTTCCTATTCAAAAAATATATGATCAACCAAAGGACTTGTATGCATGCATATAAGCATAACCAATGGATACAGACACCGGGGGGTGAGGGCATAAGTGGGGGGATGGGGGAAAATAGGGGGACAAGGACACATTTGTAATACCCTAATCAATAAAGGAAAAAAAAGAAATACATGGCCATATGCAAGCATATATTTTTTGGGGGGGAGAGGGAGTTATAAGCTGTCCTTGTAAAAACTCATGAAACAAATATAAACTATTATTTTTGAGCTAGACGCCACAAGGATTAAAAAGCATTATTTTGCCTAGAACCAGCACAAAAGTGAAATAAATGAAGGAGACTTAGTTTATTTTTAAGTTGGGAGGATCTTTTCATATTAAAAAGCAACCTAGGATGCCTGAAGCACCCTTTGTGAAGAGTAGGTGAGTATTTTTCACAGTATTTATTTTTATGTGAAAGAAAGTTTTAAGAGCATTGACTGTCCATCATCATTAGAAACATTATAGGAAGATCAGAGGACAAGTCCATGATATAGAATATATTTGTATGATTTGATAATTTTGTTAAAAAACTATGTGTGCAGTTTTATATACTTTCCACTTTTAAAAAAATGAAATGTAGTTTGGGAATTTGTCTCTCCTCAATACATTGCCAAATAACATATAGGTTCCTAGGAACCTAAAATAGCAATTATCATTTGACTTTTCTAAGGTTGTGCCTAGGTTAGAAAAGAAGGCTTTTATTCAACACTAGAGGCCTGGTGCACGAATTTGTGCACCAGTGGGGTCCCTCGGCCTGGCCTACGGGATCAGGCCGAAACCAGCTCTCCAGCATCCCCTGAGGGGTCCCAGATTGCGAGAGGGTGCAGGCCAGGCCAAGGGATCCCACCAGTGCAAGATCCGGGCCAGGGAGGCACGCAGGAGATTGGCCAGCTGGGGAGGGACTGTGGGAGAGCTCCAGGGCATGTCTGGCCTGTCTCGCTCTGTCCCAGTTGGCCAGACCCCAGCAGCAAGCTAACCTACCAGTTGGAGCATCTGCCCCCCAGTGGTCAGTGCACATCATAGCAACTGGTCAACTGGTTGACTGTCTGCCCCCTGGTGGTCAGTGCACATCATAGCGAGTGGTTGAGCGGCCTTAGCATATCATTAATATATTACACTTTGATTGGTTGAATGGATGAACGGATGACTGGACACTTAGCATATTAGGCTTTTATTATATAGGATATTTCAAGAAGAGCACATGGCCTTTAGGGAACAGCATGGTTGAACTGAACC